>NW_027249798.1:0-74857 GCF_030848795.1 Temnothorax nylanderi
TTAAAACGAAATTAAAAAATAGCGAAAATTTGGGAAAAAAGATTTTTTTTACATTTTTGCGTACAACTTTTTTTCTAGCAGTCTAACCGATTTTTTCGTTCTGAGATAAAAGAAAGTAGACATTCTAACGAAAAAAACGCGAGGTAAAAAACATTTTTACGACCAATAGTGACCGAGATATCGTTCACGCAAGTTGAATGGTTTTAGTCGGTTTTTCAGTGTTTTGCTTTTATTTTAATTTAATGTTATTTAAACTGGTTTTTTTACAATTATTAACGAAAACATACATATTTCTTTAAAAAAGTCTTTCAGGCATATTTATATATATATATAAATCAATTTACTTTCTAAAAATTATCTAGCGAACATAGATTGTAAAAGAAGTTAATGCCTAATAAAAACAAAATATTCACATTTATTTATAATTTATTTTCGAACAATTTTATCTTTTTTTTTTCCTTTTTGTAATTTAACTCTTTTGGCAGATGGTCATTTTTTTGTTTGGAATGGTTGGTTAGCGAAATATTAAAGCAAACTGTATTAAGGCTCTTGAGCTCTCTACGCTATCACGTAAGATTGTGACGTCAGAAGCGAGAAATGAGAATTCTTGCGTGCCATTTCCAAATAAAAAGATATTTGCATAAAATAAGCACTTCATATCACTTCAGCATACTTCAAAAATACTCCGAGGTGCGCATGATCTTTACGTCTGGTATATTACTACCAATAAAGTTACCAATTGATAATATTTTAGATTATATGCATAATAATCGTGCACACATTCCTGCATTCTTATTGCATTATTTTCTGAAATTATATTACGGGGAAATGGGGGACATTGATACGATTTTTTTCAAGAGTTAAATAAATAACTTTGCAGATAGATTAAGATAAATGTAATAGGTTAAATTTAAAGGCTTGTCCTACTTACGTGTTTTGATTGCCTTTTTGCTGTAGGTTAATAATAAGAAATGTTATAACATTTTTTGTAAAAAATGAAATTTGTATCAATGTGCCTCATATGCGGGGTACAATGATACGGGCATGGTACTTTGATTCTCAGTGATCTATATTAATATTATTCAGAAATAAATTGGATTATTATTAAAACAAGCTATGTTTATTGTATATAGAGATTTATTTATACGGAATTAACAATCATTTCGAAATATTGCACAGTTTATGGCATCTTCATCAATATAGACCCTATCGGTCTTTTTTGGTACGTTCTTATTATTTTCGTCTAAAATAAAATAAAAATATCTTACTTAATACTATAAACTACATAGATACATATTGATATGTATCAAAGCGAAAATAATACAAAGTCATGTCAATATTTTCGACAAATTAGTAAGAGATATACTGTTTCTTACTTTTGACGAATTATTTATTTAGTATTAATCAGATTAATGTGAAAAATCACGCTTCAAAGACTTTGAAAATATTTACCTGAGAGTACGCAAAACACGTTTATACCTGTCATTCATCAAGTGGCTACTGCTCGCGTACGAAATTTGGTTAGGTTATTCGTGTATCATAACGCCATATATGCATGAATACGTGACCTTCTTAGATGTTTCTCATGCAGAGATATGATGACTGTATCAATGTTCCCGCTGTATCAATGGTCACCATTTCCCCCTACTTCTTATACACATTTTTTATTTATCTAATAAAAAGAAATGAACAAATTTCCTGGTAATTCCACCCTCTTTTGAGTATAACGTAGCATAAAATCGCAAATTGTCGGATTACAAAATTATGTGATCGATGATTATATTGTTCAATATTCGCCATCTTTATTTGACCTCGGAGTTATCAACGCGCGGGGTCACTGTGGAATTCGACCTGTCACCGTTGTATCATTACACGTTACAGTGGTCTACGCCTCTACGCCAAGCAACTTCAAAAAGCGTATTCAAAGACGACTGTGCTAGAAAATAAAATTAATTAATACTAATTTTAATAACTTCTAAAGATTTAAGAGGGAGAATAGAAGATTTCTATTCTTGGAGTAGGGGAGACCGGGGCTAAGCCGACACTGTTTTTAGAGGTAATTTATGAATAGAATAAATTTAAAACTGTTCGAGTTTTTTTTCGGAAATTTTTTACACGTATTTATTGTTGCTTTAAAAACATGTATAAATTTTGTTAAAAAAAAATTTAACATTTGGTTTTGTACGCCCGGGCACAATGGTGCACTTTTGATTGGCGACCAGAGTTGCGGACGTTGTATTTGAAAAAAAAAACCAAACATATTCTTCATCTATAATGTGAGTGTTGTAAGGATTGGTACCAGATTTGGCAAAAAAATTTTTTTTTACAAAATAACGACATGCTAAATGTTAATTGTCAATTTTCCTTACGTTTTTTCCTCTTCAGCGAGTTATAAAAATAAGAAAAAAAATTATTTTAATTCTGGTACTAACCCTCACAACACTCATACAGATTAAGAATGTTTGGTTTTTTTTCAGATACGTACAACATCCGCAACACTGGTTGCCAATCAAGGGCGTAACATTGTGTCTAAGCGTACAAAATCTCATGTTAAATATCTTTCTTTTCCAACAAAATTTACATATGTTTTTAAAGCAACATAATAAATATGTGTAAAAAATTTCTGAAAGAAAACTCAAATAGTTTTAAATTTATTCTATTTTAAAAATCACCTCCAAAAACAGCATTCTAGACAAAAATACCCCCTTAAAATTTTCATATTATTTTGAGAGATAAGTCGACAAACCATAAAAAATTTCCTCCTCAAGCTTTACAAAAGTAATTCTCAAAAACTCAGTGGTCAATTAATTATTATTAATCATGTGCCAATTAATCATTAACTCATTGATTGTACTAATCGCCTTACAGTAATAAATGCTTTTTCAATATTACGAAGAACTTCCTAAACGAATCTTCGCATTTTGTTGCGGTCATAAATCATGACGATACGTTTAAAGATTCTGCTGAGTTGAATAACAAATATGTAAAGAGATACGCAATGGGCGACGTCCTTAGTAACGGTAGTAGGTTTGGAGGAAAGTGCTGATATTTTGTCGTAACTTTCCTCATCTGTCAACGATGACTAAATAGTTGCACGGTTTAACAGGACAACACTTCTGCCTGAGCTCAATCGTGCAGTAATGTTATCTCGGGAAACTCCTGGTGATTACAGAAGTCATGCGTCTATTCTCGATCGATTTTTTCTTGCGAGACTTCTTGGAGTTATCATTTTCCGAACGAGAATAAGCAGCTTTAATTATTCCAATATCCAACCGGTTTTTTCTCTGCCTCTTTCCCTTTTATTTTACCCTCTCATTCCTCATATCTCCTCTCTACGTTTATCTTTCAGAAAAAATTCCTGCTACTCCACTTTGCCTTTATTTTAATTTTATTTATAAACGACATTAATTTCCATTCTAGAAGAAGATTGATTTTGTCATTTTTTAATATTTTTATTTTAATGAACAAATATGTTTCTTTCAAAAAATTACGCCGTTAATTAAGATCAATTTAGCAACAGTAGTAAATATATGTTTATCTAGCTTCCATGATTTCAGAACTGAATTGTGAAATAACATGAAATGATTCTTGAAATTGTTTATAGAGAAACATATGCATGTGCAGTGTCGCCAGTGTTTAAAGTTTATTGCATAATTCGTCCAACGCAAATGATAAAGTAAGAGAAAGATCTATCTATAACTTTTAAAATGTAATTAATAAAAGGTTAAACACTGAAAGTTTTAAATAAATTGAAGATCAAATTTTTAAAGAAAACAGGTAACAGAATAATATAATGTACAACGTACAAAATAAAAATTAGTTCTCTAGATAAAAATCATAAAAATCTTCCAATTGCAGATCGATTCTAAATTTATCGGAGGCGTGAATTCAAAAAAAAAATCTACTCTATACAGACATATAACATTATTTCTGTGAACCGGATGTACGTAAACAGCATCAATATCCAACATTCCTAGAACTATTAATTTGCGTCATAACGAATTATTCTCAACGATAAAAATTCGCGCATTTCCACAAGGCACGAATCGCCAGATTCAGCTTTAATTGGCAACGAATCACGGCAACCGATGCGCGATGGATCATTATCGACGATCGTCCCCACCAAACTGACAGATTTAATAAGCCCAGCAAGTGGTGAAGAAGCTTAGTCGATTGGCGACTCACAGGCAGCCGATTAGTACCGGTTTTGGTCTGACCCGTGATACACCTCGGATTGAGTGCGGACTTGTCACGAAAGACCGACGCGAATCGCGAGTGGGATTTATCGCATTCCACAACGGAGTGAGCGCTCTGACCGAAGCGCGTTAATCGGTAAGAACCATCGGACCGAAATAGGAAAATCCCCGGCTCGCACTGATCCGTGAGAGAGAGAAGAGAGAAAAGGGAAAGAAGAATAGCCAGAAAGTAATTTCGAGATTGATTGGCAAAGAGTTGTATGCTGATACACAAATAAACATGATGTTCATCGGGACGCTCATCCTTTTCCTCGCTTTATCAACAATCGATGCACGTGAGTGGT
This sequence comes from Temnothorax nylanderi, assembly GCF_030848795.1. Lineage (NCBI taxonomy): Eukaryota > Metazoa > Arthropoda > Insecta > Hymenoptera > Formicidae > Temnothorax > Temnothorax nylanderi. The sequence continues at coordinate 4,541 of NW_027249798.1, forward strand.
TCATTAGACGTCAATTCTAACGTCAGTTCTTCGTTGCATGAGCATTTCCATTTGAAAAAGACGTCAGTTCTAACAGCAAATCCTTGCTTGATCAAATTTTTTAAAAATTTATGCTCTTATTTTAAATCGTAAGAATTACATTGGACACAATTAATTGACATATTAAAAATTTAATGCATCCAAGACTTTTATCATACATTTGTATTTACATCGAGATGCTTTTCCAGATGAATGTTCCATTTGAGATAATTCAAATTATTTCTACATATGGAGGGATAAAAACCACAGTGGTGTAAGTCAAATTTTTAAAAATATTTCCTCGTGTGCATAGATGTAATCTGTATAATATATAAATTGTATCTATGCACATGAGAAAATATTTTTAAAAATTTGACTTACACCACTGTGGTTTTTACCCCTCCATATGTACGTTTGAAAATTGGTCTTGCGATTCATTCTAAACCGGATTCATTCTAAACTTTGATAAAGTGTGAATTTTGTCCTTAGAAAATTGTTACTTAAAAATATTGATTGAGTAAATTAAACAATGATTTACTGTTACAGAGAATAGGTGCTCGAATGAAAGTGCTGATTGCATTAACATTCGCAATTGTCCAGAGATTATAGCAATTCTGAGAGGTCCAAGACCACTTTCGGAAGAGGCGTTGCGAACTCTTAGAAACTCACAATGTGGATTTGAGGGCATTTACCCGAAGGTTTGTTGCAACCAGGTAATTGAATTTGATCTAGACCCATTAATTTATTGATAAAAACATTAACTTAGAATTAACTAATTTATTGAAAGCAAATAAAGTAATAAAGTAAAGTTAATTAACGTACGTGTAATCCACAATGGGGATGCTGGAGTGACGGCCAAACTTCCTCGATGTCGATAATGTCAACATTTCTAATTTTGTTTTTCCTGTATCTGTCTTTGTCTAACGAAATGACATCTGTCCTTGTTTGATTGCTGCGCAATCTCTCGCTACACGCAATACTACTCATCATATCAACCTGCATGTGCTTTTGCATATATAAAAGTTGGGCACATATAACTTTTTTTCTAGACTTTTATCTTAATTCTAATTGCACGATATTGTTCTTAAATGTTTTCCCTAAGGGTGCTGTAATAAACTGCAGTATTTTTGTATTAAGCAAATATTGTCGTCAGTGACAGCTCTATGTGCCGAAATTTTTAATTTTTTTTTATGTAAACTCGACTGCAGCATCCTTCATTTTTGTGCGTACTTTAATTCTGTAAAAAAGTTTTTTTAATTCCGTAAAGCCAATTCAAAGTTTTGTTTTGTGTGTTCAAAAAAATGTCGGTAATTACTGCCACTATAGCATCCCCTTAAAGCTAATTTAATTAAAAAGTAAACAGAATAAACAAGAAAGCAAAAAGAGATTCTAATTAGGAATTATAATGCTTAAAAAAACACTTCTTTCGCGACTAAATTATTGTAGCAACTTTGTATTAATGATTTTATTCCTCTATTTTTTTCTGATTCATTGCTAGTTTCGTAAATAAATTTTTGAAATGTCAAAAGATTATTTATTGTCAGATTGATTGGTTTTCATCAAGGACATCGAGATTAATGCGTTTCGGATGACTTTTTATCATTTCCACGTGATATATCACATTATACATATACATATCGCATGCTGTCGTCATTCATGTACGTCATAAGGATGCGTCGTCGCTGCGAACCGTTTAATCGTCTTCTGAAATAATGCTGAAACAGATTTCTGTGACCTCGAGTTTCCGTTTTATCCCAATCTCGTTGTAGCAGGACATCGAGTTAGAGCTTTATTATTCGTTAAAAGAAATTTGTAAAATTTTTTATTATACCGCGCGTAACGAGAAAATCAGAGATTTTCTTGCAATCAAAGCGTCTTATTTTAATCTTAAGGATATATATTTTCTGAACAAAGCAATGAAAATATTTCTACGCACAATTCTTCCATTTTTAAGGATTTTTAATATTATTACTTCGTGGACGCGCGTTTGTAATAATTGGACAATTATGCGTAGGGTGCATGTTACTTTTACATTAGTAAAACATAATGAAATTTCCTTATAAATTGTTTGTATAATTGTAAGATAGTTGAGTTTTTGCTTCTTCGTAAAAATTAAATTCAAGTATTGTTTTTCCATTTTTTCTCATATTGAATATTCCTTTTTGGCAATAGGCAACAACAACGACGACGTCGACAACGTCGACAACGACGACAACGACGACAACGACGACGACAGCCCCAGACACTGATCCAAGTCCACCAGATGTAACAAATCACCCGAAACTACGTCTGTTGGATCATGTAGCGTGCGGGCCTATCAACCAGCAGAAGGTGGTCGGCGGCAACAAAACTGGAATCTTCCAGTATCCATGGATGGCGTTAATCGAATACGACACCGGAAGACCGAATCCGGAATTTCTTTGCGGCGGCACGATCATCTCCTCGCGTTATATCCTCACCGCTGCTCATTGCGTCACGACACTTCCAGCGGGTAAGGAAAACTTATATAGCCGTAAACATAACAAAAATTGGTTTAAATATAAAAAAGGAATCAAGGATATAAAAAAAATAAAGTTTGAAAGATATTTGAGATATTTGTTTTCAAGGGAGGTTTATTAATTGTTTCTTGTAATTGGTATAAATTCGTGTAATCCGAATCGTTATTCTCCAGGTCGCAGATTAATAGGCGTCAGAATAGGAGATCACGACATAAGCAAGGAACGTGATTGCGAGAGAGATAACAATGGGCAAGAGGTCTTTTGTGCCGAGCAGTCGGAGCAGTATCAGAATTTCGGCGTGGATAGCGTCCACTTCCATCCGGATTACACGAGAACGAACCTGCACAATGACATCGCGCTTATCAGATTGAACGATTCCGTAGACTTCACGCCTCGGAATGCCAAGCCCATTTGTCTGCCCTTTGGTACTGCGGCGATACTAAATAATAAAAGGGTGAGAGAATAATTAATATACATTCTTTCCATTCAATTCTTCCAGTCAGGAAGTAATAACGGAAGAAGTAGCCGAGCAGATTTGCGAGAGTTACATTTATTTTATTTCAAAGTATTCAAATCTACTACTACTAATTTGACAATAACTAGACAAAGCAATATTTAAATAACATTTCTCATATATATTCCCTCTCTATCTCTCTCTTAAATTAGAATATTTTGCAACCATGTCTCTTCGATTCTATGTATAATCCATCAAAGTTTTCCAAGAAACATTCTCTAATTGTTCCTAAAAAATTTCGTTTTGATATTCAAAGATTTATCTCTCGATTTTATAAAGATTGATTCACTTCTATTTCAAAATTTCTCTTCTGATTGACAGGCTGTAGTGACCGGCTGGGGCGTGACGGAATTGGGTCTGCGCAGTCAGGTCCTCCTGCAGGCGAAATTGCCGCTGATGAACAATGACCAGTGTAAAGAAATATACAAACGGACCACGCAGATTTGGTACAAGCAGTTGTGTGCCGGCGGCCAGATTAACGTGGACTCCTGTTTCGGCGACAGCGGTGGACCTCTTCAAGCGGGTGGTATATACAACGGCAGGTCAGTGCCGTCAGTGCGCATCATCCAATACGGCGTGGTCAGCTTCGGACTGGACAGACAGTGCGGCACCGAGGGCTTCCCCGGAGTCTACACCAAAGTCGCTTACTACATGGACTGGATCCTTAACACGATGACAGATTAAACTGCGACTGAAACGTTGCGGAACGGAAGTCTTTCACAATATATTTCTAATCTACGTGTTTGAGAATTTTGAGATATAGTGACGCAAACGCGGTAATCGATCGCGAGATGAGAATGAGAACATAAATTTCGCGAGGCATTCGAGAGATAGATAAAATTGAAATTCGAAACATCGGCAGGACAAGTAAAATTGCAGCGGCAGAAAATGAATATATTTGCAATTCTTGTGGAAATAGGTGATTTAGGCGTCTAGAAAAGTGGATCCATAAGTGAATACCGTTGGTGCGTGTTTTTAATTTATAAAAATAATTATTGTTGACTTTAAAGTTATCCTTTTATTAGAATTAAGTATCTTACTGCCGGTACAACTTTATTCCATTAGACGGAGATCTTTCGGGATTGTAACGTAAATTAAATTTGATTATGCTTCTTTATTGCATGTGTAATAAGCATGTAACACATAACATCTTCGATAAAAAGAAAAAAAAAGTGTGTGTGTGTGTGTGTGTGTGTGTGTGTGTGTGTGTGTGTGAGAGAGAGAGAGAGAGAGAGAGAGAGAGAGAGAGAGAGAGAGAGAGAGAGAGAGAGAGAGAGAGAGAGAGAGAGAGAGAGAGAGAGAGAGAGAGAGAGAGAGAGAGAGAGAGAGAGAGAGGAGAGGAGAGAGAGAGAGAGAGAGAGAGAGAGAGAGAGAGAGAGAGAGAGAGAGAGAGAGAGAGAGAGACGGACGTTCTCTGCTTGCCAATGGATATTTGTGCTAAACCGATGCGTGATTATAATTTATAACATATCATGTTTACATATCATGTTGTTTTTACTCTTTATAATATATCGATGATATACGATTTTTTTATAAAAAAAGATGTTTGTTCTCTAAGTTCTACAAGACGTATTTGTGTCGGTCGCGATAACACTGGACTTCCCAGAATATATCGCAATCGCTTAAATTTCGTATAATTCTTCGATTAACTCAGAACTCAGAACCGTTCTTTCTCGACAAGTGTCAACATATCAGAAACTTAGCTAGACTTCTAATTAATTATATATATGAAAGTAGTAAAGATATAAAATTCCTCTTCAGATATTTTCAAACTGCGTCTTGGTTAGCTAATCAAAGCTTAGCTAATTGTCGTAATATCTAATAATAATTAGTCAAACGTAGGAACCTGACATTCAGAATAATTTCACGATAATGAGAATTATCGGTTCAATTCATTCATCGGTGACGTTATCACTGCGAGATCGTTCGTCGCTATTGGACAATTTCTCGTTACGATCCTCAATCAGTTCCGCCGTCTCGTTGATCGACACCTTCAGCGGCCCGCGATCGGCATTCCTCTTCAACGTCGAGGCCTCCGACTTGACCGCGGATTTATCGGAGAAATCACACGATGACTTCGACGATGAATTGGATTGAGATCAGAGTACCGGAAGAACTGGATAATAATCCGGAATTCGGTCTAGAGTTGCTAGCGAAGCTCAGATACGAATTCAAGCTACTTGACGTGGACCTTTTCGATTGCTGCTGTTTCTACTTTTTTTCTTTTTCTTTCGGACATGAGCGCTCTTCGGAGAAGCGTTCTGTTGCGCCTTCACGAGCGATTGAAAGCTCTGCAAAGTTCATGTATAAAGCGTAGTTTACACGATACTTTCTTAGATTAGAACATATTCTAAAGAATTTAAAATATCTTAATTTTATCCACTTTATATGTTAATATAGAAGTGGCGCTACTTTTAAAATCGCTATGGGTTACGCTTAGTGATGCCGCGAGACGAGATTAAGACGAGACGAGACGAGATTTAAACAAGGCGAAACTTTGTCAAACTTTTCGAGACATACTATACAAGAGCTGCAATATATTCACAGCCAATACTAAAATCTATAGTTTACATCACGTACACATGCAGACAATAGCGTCAGTATTAGCAATATGAATGGAAGGAAAATAAATTTAGATTATATAATCTTTATGCTAGAATTACAAATATATGATATTATAATGCATTTTAGCATATACTACAAAAGCAAGGATTATTTATTATTCTCCATATTTTTGGTCTTCTTTCAGAAAGAAAAAATGACATTCAATTATGAGCTTTTATCCCAGCGAGAAATGACCCATCGAATCGACGTCTAATTGATGTCGAAATCATCGATATTACATCATACCGAAATAATGCTCGAAATTTGAAGCTTATTTCGATGTTTGTGCTTTATGACATTTTTTAAAAGAAGAGATTATTTGTGACATATATTCATCGCGCCAGACTGTAAACAGGCAAATTATGTATTTTCTGTTGTTAAGACATCGATATATTTCATCATTTCGATATCGATTCGAAGCTATTTTGATTTGCTTGTCAAATATATAATAACATTGCCATTATATAGAATGCAATATGAATAAAAAATTATATTGTATTGGCAGACATGGATAATGTAAATATTTTATGATTTGAGCATTATAATAATTGCGTTACAATATTAATTTTTTTAGGCTTCCATTTCCATTAAATAGTTACTTTATAACTGTAAAAGTCACAACAAAATTCCTGTTTGTAATTTGACAATTTTGAAAATTAAAATATTATATAATAGGTACATTTTCAGTACTACATCAGTACATTCAGTACTCATTTATTAAACAAGAAGTTAAATTAAGCAACTAATTAAATTATTAATATTAAATATTTATACAATAAGATATTTGTATTTACATTTATCAAAATAAAAAATAAGTTCAATTATGAAAATACATATTAATAATTGGACTTATTAAAAATTAAATAATTAAATTAAATAAAAAAATTAAATAATTAAAAATAAATATTAAAGACAGAAAGTAAAAAAGTTTTTATATATAGGCACCTATATACAGGCTTTATACTAATTATAATTGTGTTCAGCAGAAAGCTGCTTTGCAACTGCAGTTGTAATATTCGTGAATTTGATTGGTGTATTACTCTTAGTTTCGGCCAAAATTAAAAGCATACACCAATCACATTCACAAATTTTACAACAATTGCAAAATAGTTTTCTCTGCTGAACACAGCTTTTTATTACTTGCGTTATATGTAGAATAGAATACTTTATTTCTGCCTTTCGGCTTGAAATGGGTTACAATCATACATACATTGCGTTATATGTATGAGCTGCTATTTGCTGCGCGTGCGCAAACAACCCGGCAACCGAGCAACGACTTGAATATTTCGTTGAGCACCGACGGCGCCAAACAGCAGTGCTGCAATTGGATATAAGTCCGTGATTGGAACTTTGGAAGGCTGTTAATAGACTAAAATAAGTCTTATTTACCCCCCCTTTCCCTTAAAACGTATTTCGCAGATATCTTTGGCTGATATCTTTGGCTATTGTGCATTATATTTCGATGTGCTCGGAAAGGTAAATCAGCTTTCAACTTCGCTTTTCAATTTTGTTTCCATCATATTTGTTCCATAAACAGTTTAAGATTCTTCAAAAGTTCTTTTTTTTTACAATAAAACAATTATTTCATATTACAGTTGCTTTCAAAAGTTTTCTTTATGTTTGTAACAAATAAATTATTTTACATTACAGTTACTAATGACTTATACCCTAAAGAAAAAAATTAGCCTAATTGTTATAACGAAATAATGATGAATTTTGACATAGAGTTATGTTCAATTTTTTCCGGGTTTTATCCAACATTTTTTCTTTATTGCGAATATACGTTTTGATCGCCTTTTCACGCATTTCTTCCCATTCGTACAAATGTTGAAATATAAGACATGCATATATACTTTTATCATTGGGATCTTACTTTATGTTTTGATTTTCTGCCACATGGTCAGAGAGGACGCGTTTTATGTCCATTACAAAAAACCTAAAGGCTACTACATAATATGACGGTACAGACAATAGGAATAGGGAATAGCAACAGAATATGGATTTTTAACCAATCGGAAGCAGTATATCAATGCATTCTATTCCTGTTCCCTGTTCCTATTGGCTGTACCTAATTAATTCGTATTGGGTGCTTTCCAGTTAACGACACAAGTCGACACAAGTGTCACTCTATCTTTGTTGTTCACTAGATGTTAAAAAAGGACAGAATGACGCTTGTGTCGACTTGAGTCGCTAAATGAAAAGCACCCATTGTGCAGTAGCCTTTAAGCTGGATGCACAATACGTGTATCAATGCTACAGCATTGATAGATGGCTTCCAATAGGTTGAAAATCTATTGCCTGTGTTATTCCCTGTTTTTGTTGCCTGTACCTTTGTATTGCGCATCCAGCTTTACTAGTCCATGGTTATGTAGTGCCGCAGTCCTACTAATCATGGTGTTAGAAGACAGGTGCAACAGTTTCGAGGATGCGCAGTCGTCATTTTCTTTGACCAATCAGAATTTTATCCAAGATGCCAAAAGCAATATGGCTCCTTCCATATTATTTTGAAGTATAGTTAAAGGTTATATTGTGTTTAGATATTAGATATTCTATTTTTGCGGAGAAGCTATGCCAACGTGCTGTGTAAAAAATTGTAAGAATCGTACGAATCATAATGGGACGAAAGGAATTAAGTATTTTACTTTTCCTAAAGAAACATTTGTTCGTCAGCAATGGCTTAATGCCTGCCAAAGAAAAGAAACGGATATGAAAGTTGATTCGGGTAAGTTAATGTAAAAAAAATGATAATTAAGTTAATGTTTTAACTTCCAACTCAATACAATGTCATTATTACGTGTGTTATATTATGATATAATATGCTTACAGCAAGGATATGCGCAATCCATTTTGATGAAAATCGTTTGGTGCTTGAGAAGACAAAACCACGATTACAAAATAAACCAGCTAAAGAAGTATTAAGGTTAAAACAGGGATCTGTTCCAACATTAAATCTAGAAAAAAAGCGAAAAGATATAATGTCGCAGAGCAAAGAAGACAACAAAAAAATTAAAGTACCGTGAGTATTTTAACGTGTGTGTGTGTGTGTGCGTGCGTGCGTGCGTGCGTGCGTGCGTGCGTGCGTGTGTATCTATATATAGAGGGGTAAAAACCACAGTGGTGTAAGTCAAATTTTTTAAAATATTTTCTCGTGTGCATAGATGCAATTTATATATTGTACAGATTGCATCTATGCACACGAGAAAATATTTAAAAAAATTTGACTTACACCACTGTGGTTTTCACCCCTCCATATATAAATGTACAAATGAAATTAATGCCTTATAATATTCTTTCAGAGTTAAGTCATTTGTTCTAACATACACAGAACTTGTGCAATACTCACAACAGAAACAGCGTTTATCGTAAGAAGAAATTTTAATAAATGTGGAAACAAACAAAACACAAAATAAGGATCAAGCTGTAAAGAATGTGGAAGGAAATTCTATACAAGATATGGAAGAAGTTGCAAAAAATATAGATAAAGCAGCTGTACAAAGTATGGAAGAGCAAAATAAAGCGGTGCAACAAGAGATGTATGTAATTAAATGTTTCTTTAAAATTATTATTTAATAGGTTCGAATCATATTTAATTTGTTAGTATGTATTAAAAGTATTATTATGTATTTTACAGAATGCAAGAGATTGGCAATAATGCAAATGTTGATGTCGAAACGTTATTGATGCAATTAGGAAATGCAGAGAAACGGAACCAAGAACTCCTAAACAAAAATAAAAATCTTTTAGAAGAAAAAGAATTCTTAGAAGAAAAAAATCAAGGTTTAAGTATACAAGTTACACAGTTGCAAAAAGAAGTTGAAAAAATGGCAAAGGATAGGCATAAATAGGCGGAAACAATAGCCATTGATGCTCTGCGTAAGGTATTTACACCTGGCCAGTTTAAAATGTTAATGTCATCGACAAGGAGTCATGTCAAATGGTCAGCTGAAGATATTACATCAGCCATTTCGTTAAGATCATTAAGTCCAAAAGCTTACAGGTTTTTAAGAAATGTAAAAAAAATTCATTACCGTGCATCAACGCTGCAAAATTGGATTGATCGGTTCAGTGTTTGGCCTGGAATAAGGAAAATGTAAAAAATGTAAAATAAAAACATGTTCTGGAAGAATTGCATTCCTTTATTTATAATTGTTTTAATATAATATCACTCCTACACTTTTTTTTATATTACAATCAATTACACGTCTCTATAACTTAGAACGGTGCTCATAGTTCAATCTTAGATTTTAGATTACAGAAAAGCTTATCTTAAAATGCTCCAAAGGCTATTTTATTATAGCATTCTATAATAAACTTAAGACGATTTTAAATATAACATTGTGTCAGGAATATTGTTCTTACAGTTTGCAATACGAATAATTATTTCTGTATACTTCCTTATTAATAATGTTTTTTAATTCCTTATTTGCAATATTTAATCTTCCTTTACTTATTAATGTAGAGATTGTTTTTTTATCATTAGTATGTTATGTATATGTATTATATTTTTTTTATTAATTTGTGAGGTTTCGTATTATATTTACAAATTTTTTATTTTTGTTTGCATTTTTGTCACAAACTGTGACTAATGCTGCATTTAAATGTGGCGCCACATTTTGGATAAACATTTGATTGGCTGTCGTATTCTCCGGCCGCCATTATGCGCAATCCCTGGTAAAAATTACCGTTAGAAACGGATAGAACGTGCATTCTATCCGTTTCTGACTGCTTTACTATGCGTTTCTTTCCCTGCAATTACGGATAGAAACAGATGAAAAGTGTTGCAGATTCTATAAGACTGTGTACGCAAAGACGGTGGGGAAAGGCTAACTGCATCTAACTGATTCCTAACGGAACGGAACTTATCCGAATCTATGCGCAAACGTAATTACGAATCCTATCCGTTTCTATACGCAACCAGTTTTGAATGTCTATCCGGATCTGATTGCTGAACCTGACAGAATATCTATCTGCATTTGCATGCAATTATGATTTGCCCGCTCTATCCGTTTCTAACTGCAAATGCATTTTATTCATTTCTTATTACTGCAAATACATGTACATTGTGGGAGGTTTGTAGTTATCAGGTAGATTCTACCTTTAAACGCCAGGAGAAGGGATTCCTTTAGTTACGACACTGTAATTTTTCTGGTTGTCGCCTGACAGAACGCCTGCTTATATATTATGGCTGGTTGTATTTTAAATGTGAGAAACGCTTTCCATCATGCGCCGCCTAGCGGCGTCGTCGCGAAGATGCAGATGGATGCGGTATCCGCAATTACGGATAGATACCGTCAGCATTTGATGCGTACAGAATGCGGACAGAAACATACAGGATTCGTATCTGTAGTTGCAGACAAATTCCTATAGGTCGACATTGCGTACAGATGCAGATGAATGCGGTATCCGCAATTACGGATAGATACCGTCAGCATCTGATGCGTACAGACTGCGGATAGAAACATACAGGATTCGTATCCGTAGTTGCAGACAAATTCCTATAGGTCGAAATTGCGTACAGATGCAGATGGATGCGGTATCCGCAATCACGGATAGATACCGTCAGCATCTGATGCGTACAGAATGCGGACAGAAACATACAGGATTCGTATCCGTAGTTGCAGACAAATTCCTATAGGTCGACATTGCGTACAGATGCAGATGGATGCGGTATCCGCAATTACGGATAGATACCGTCAGCATCTGATGCGTACAGACTGCGGATAGAAACATACAGGATTCGTATCCGTAGTTGCAGACAAATTCCTATAGGTCGACATTGCGTACAGATGCAGATGGATGCGGTATCCGCAATTACGGATAGATACCGTCAGCATCTGATGCGTACAGAATGCGGACAGAAACAGACAGGATTCGTATTCGTAGATGCAGACAAATTCCTGTAGGTCGACATTGCGTACAGATGCAGATGGATGCGGTATCCGCAATTACGGATAGATACCGTCAGCACCTGATGCGTACAGAATGCGGACAAAAACAGACAGGATTCGCATCCGTAGTTGCAGACAAATTCCTGTAGGTCGACATTGCGTACAGATGCAGATGGATGCGGTATCCGCAATTACGGATAGATACCGTCAGCATCTGATGCGTACAGAATGCGGACAAAAACAGACAGGATTCGCATCCGTAGTTGCAGACAAATTCCTATAAGTCGACATTGCGTACAGATGCAGATGGATGCGGTATCCGCAATTACGGATAGATACCGTCAGCATCTGATGCGTACAGAATGCGGACAGAAACAGACAGGATTCGTATTCGTAGCTGCAGACAAATTCTTGTAGGTCGACATTGCGTACAGATGCAGATGGATGCGGTATCCGCAATTACGGATAGATACCGTCAGCATCTGATGCGTACAGAATGCGGACAGAAACAGACAAGTTTTTCTATTGCAAAAGCTTATAGATGCTGTATGCCGATATATTTCCATTAGATACAGTTATACGTCGTTACATTTTCTGTCTGTATTTGCAGATACAATAGTGCTGCTTACAGAAACGGATAGAGCTAGACAAGCTTGCAGTTACAGCGGATAGGATTCCGTTACATACCATCAGAAATTCTATCTGTTTCTAACTGTTTCTAACGGTAATTTTTACCAGGGATGTTACACCTGTCTTCTAACACCATGCTACTAATCCCAGTCCAAGATATTCGCTTTGACTAACAATAAGTAAAGAAATAAAGTAAAAATAATGTCACCAATTGATAATATTTTACATTGTATGCACTATAAACGTGTACACCCAATTTCTGAATTCTTACTAGATTATTTTCTCATATTGTATTGTGTAAATTGTATTGTAGGTCCGAAAGCCCGCATATGTCGCTTTGCCAAGATGCTTATTACCCAATTTTCAATTCACCTCAGAGTTACCTCATATAATCACTAAATATGTGCCTTATGAGAGGTGATATTTTCTCTTATGTCATCTGGAGAATATATTAGGAGGACGCACAGTATTCGATCCATTTCTTATTTCGTATTTTCGTAAATTTGCATACGCAAGTATAAATACTAAGGATTGGAAGGACTACTTGTATGAATATTTTTCTAACAAAAAGGAGGTAACATCTTTTTTATACATACAAACTACAGTTTTATCAGTATCTATATGTTTAACATTAAATAATGACTTTTTTGTTGATTTCAGAAGTTAGATGGTGTTGATTGGCACTTCTGGTTTGGTGACACTTCTTCCTCACTTAATCTGCCCCATTTGTCGCAATTGTCCTTGTGGGAACATATGTGTTTCAGCATAGTTAAAAAATGGATTAGTTGGGATAATCGTGTTCATGATGTACCTCCTCCTGTGACAGCAGACGATAGGAATCTCTGTAACGTTCAGAAAATAATATTATTAAACGACTTACATTCTTTTCATCGGAAGCTGACCATAGAAAAACTGGATCGTATTTACAATCATTTCTTCCGCGATACCCGCGATACCAGAAATGGAAAAATACGGTAAATATGCATATCCTCATTTAAATTGATTCGCAATTGCTTAATAATGTAAAGTGCATCACGTATTTCACAGACTTTTTTGGCTGCTATTGTGCATTAAAGTTCGATGGGCTGACAAAGTTGGACTAGCTTTGAACTTTGCTATTGAACATTGTTCGCCAAATTATGCATGTCCTATATTTTAACATTTGTACGAATGGGAAGAAAAGCGTGAAGAAGTGATTGATACATATAATCGCAATAAAGGAAAGATGTTGAATGAAACCCGGGAGAAAATCGGTCAAATTCTACACCAAAACTTATAATTATTTTTGCAACAATTAACCTGATTTTATTTTTAATGGGTAAGTCATTAGTAACTGCAATATATAATTCTTTTACTATATGAAGGAGACTCTTAAAAAATGTAGAAATATTTATGAAACTAATTTGGTAGAGACAAATTTCTACACCCCGCGTTTATTTCATTTTCTGAGTTGCAGAGCCAACGATAGGAAATAACTGGATTCACGATGATGCCCGATGACAATTTCCATTGAATCGTCGAATGATATTTAAATTTGTAAAAATAAATATATCTCTTATATACAGAATATCATATAATTAATGTATACAGAAACAACATGTAATTATCGTAGTAGAGTACTTTATTGTATTAAACATAAATGTATCAGCATAAATCTTTAAACTTCATTTTTCTCACAATAGACTACGTATTACTTCAACTAATATGTCAGATCTTGAGAAAGAGATCGAATCCTAGATATACGTAAATAAATTCTTGATACTGTCTGCTTGAATCGCGTATGAATACCTCGCATTTTGTCCATTCGATGAATAATATTTATTATATAAGAAAAAAATGGTTATTACCTCATAATCTCAATTTAAGAAAAATTTATAATGTTTATCTTACTGACATCTATATGTTCAATTTTCAATTTATAATATTTATAACATATGTTAGAAAATTAACTTTTCTTACCTAATGCTTAAAAGACAGCTATACCATGCATTCGTCGAGTTCTCTGATAATTATAATCCTATTAATGATTGATGGTTTGTTGGATTTCAATTGCTAATAAAGTATCTCGATTGTGGCGGAAGTATATTCTATTTGTGGCGGCTTTGTGCGCTAGAATTGAATAAATTATGATATGAGAGTAGATAGAAAAATAACTTTCTTCTCAACCATAAAATTACGTTTAACATATTTAAAGAAATACATAAAGAGTAAATCATAGACTTGATTTGAAACATCGCTAAAAAGTAATATATTCGTGTACATGAAACAACATGTATGCATCATAGAAATTACATATTAATGTGTTATGTGTGGAAAGCCATAATAAGCAGTATTTTGTACATATATATGTATTACAACATATGTGGCAATATTTTTGGGTCAAAAATTTGATTTTAAGTCTCACTCCTTGAATTCGTTCTACGAACTCTCAAATAAAGACCCTTGAAGAGCAGGCGCTGTAACTTAATATTTAGACGTCGCTCAAAGCCTCTAAACATTAAATTGTTTTCGAAAAAGTGGTAAAAAACTGCATTTTTCACTCATTTTCACTGCTAAATCTCTTTTAGTTACCTTATTAAAGTACCTGGCCATCAAGTTTGAGGTACAACACATGAAACAAAAATGTAAATATAAGTAATTAATGCAATCTTTGGCATAAGATCGTCTATAGCAAATAAGTAAGTAAATATATTAAACGCCACTAAAGTTATATATGCTGTAGCTTAAAAATTAATGGTCGTCAATTGCTACAAAATATTGCTATTTTATTAAATAGTGCACTTAATATAATTTTCTACATTGAATCCTTTTATTATTTTAGAAAATAAATGATATATTATCAATATATCATTAAATTAAGTCTACGTTTCCCGCAGGAAGTTTTCGTGCATCGCATTTATCAGATTTCATATAGTTTACGCTATAGTTTGTTTGAATGAATTTTGTATGTATATACATACAGTCGACTACTAAAAAAAAAAGGTTGCAACATATGAAATTAGCCGCGTATCGGACCTCTTCTTCTTCCTTGGGTAATGGCTTCTATAAAGGAAGAGGAAGAGGTCCGATACAAGGCCAATGTCTTGCAACCTTTTAAGCTGCGTTCGGAAACTATTCGGATGCACCCAGCGTCGTTCTATCTTTGTTACTTACTGAAAATTGAACAAAGACAGAACTCGACGCAGGTGTGCACCCGAGTAAAGTTTCCGAACGCAACCTAAAAGGTTGCAAGACATTGGCCGCGTATCGGACCTCTTCTTCTTCCTTACGAGCCATTACCCAAGAAAGAAGAAGAGGTCCGATACGCGGCCAATTTCATATGTTGCAGTGATCGGCAAAAAAAATTATTATTATTTATTTTTTAAATCTCAAAGCAATCATTAATAAGCCAAAATACAATATTAAGTGCCAAAAAAAGGCAATAGAAACAGGGAATAGGAACAGAATGCATTGATACACGGCTTCCGATAGGTTGAAAATCTACATTCTGTTGCTATTCCCTATTCCCTATTGCCTGTACCTTTGTATTGTGTTCCGGCCTTAACTAGTCCATGGTTATATAGTCAAAAAGGGCAGTCCCAGTACATGGGTTATAGAGTCAAGGGAGCGCACCAACAGTTGCATGTTCCAACATCTCTTCTCTTTCATGATTTTTTTATTCTATACGGAAAAAAATCAAACCCGTTTTGCTGATAAACAGTAAGTAGTATAAAAATCGATAGAAATTAGTTTTTTTGATTAATTTTTTGTTTTTAAGTTCAATTTCCAGAGCAATTTAAATTTTGCAATTTTCTTTTTGCTGCTCCTGCACGTGTGCTCTGTGTTCTTCTATCACGTGGTGGTGGAGGAACATTAAACACACGTGCTCCCGATCTCAGGTTTACAAAGCATTTCTTTATTTTAAAAAATGTTAAAAACTGTTTTTTCTTTAAAATATTCAATTAGTTAATAATGATATGCATATACTATTAAAATTAAATTGATTTTAAAGTACACAAAACACGTGCTTGAGATATTTTATATTTTACAAAGAACAATTTTATTATTTTAAAAAATTTTAAAAAACTTTTTTTAATTGTAATAATAATAATAATAATATATATGTTTAATTATTTAATAATAACATATATGTTGTTAAAATTTAATTTTAATCTGCAAACAGGAGCACGTGCTATTATCTAACCTCAATTTCTTTTGCTTTTTCACAGAGGAAGCTTTGTTTTCATAATCCTCGTATATGGATTTTTGATCGCATATAAAGCTAGGTCTAATCAACCAAGTTTTAAGTTTTCGATGCCAATGTGTTCAGAATGTTCTAAAACGTAGGAAAATCGCATTAAAAAGAAATGTCCACGCGCGCGCGTGTGTGTGTGTGTGTGTGTGTGTGTGTGTGTGTGTGTGTGTGTGTGTGTGTGTGTGTGTGTGTGTGTGTGTGTGTGTGTGTGTGTGTGTGTGTGTGTGTGTGTGTGTGTGTGTGCGGATTTATCTATAACTCAAGAACTAATCAACCAAATATTAAAGAATTATGTATGAAATAGAGATAGAAAATGTAGATATTTTAATTGGAATAAATTTTGAACGGTTTTAATTTGTTTTCGTCTAACGATAACTTGTTAATCAATTTTAAATTTTGAGCTCAGAGTAAGATAGACTTAAATTTATATTTAGTCTCTCACGATACTTCATATAGACGAGACGCTGATCGAGATTTCTTTTCTTTTTCTTTTCAGGTGATATAACCATCGATTATCGCAATTCGTTTGAAGAGGCACTACAACGTCACTCTCCAAAATGGATATTTTAAGATCTACTAAAGATTCACATTCTTTTGCGTTACCAGGTATTTCAATTATTTAATTAGCGCTGCATAAGAATAATAAAAATACTTAAATTTACTTATTTACTTCTTAATTTCTTAAAGAAAATACCATAAAATAAGGTGCGGAATTCATAGATGTTTGAAATCAAAACAGCTACACATATACTCGACTCTATAGTAACGTATAGTTTTCAAAATTAGATTATTACCTCACAGTTTTTATTAACTGACATTTTGTGCATCTTCTTAAATGTATAAAATATATTGTATCTTGCATAACGGTCTGAAAATTGCTTGCATTTTACAAATAATATATTACACGCAATTACCATAATAATTTTAATTACAATATATTATTCTTTGTCGTGTATTTACTTGTTACATTTATATATCATTACTTATTACTTATACTTTTTTTTATCTTCTTAATTATAAGAATTGGCACGTGTAACCGATACCCATTTAGAATTGATTGTGGACTTTAAACGAAGAGTTCTTAAAGGAAAAGTGATTTTGACAATAACAAGGCTACCTTCAATTAATCAGATTGTAAGTGAATATTTCCTTCGATATATTAAGTAAAAATTTTGACTGCAGATTATTAATATGTAATATCGAATAATTAGATTTTAGATAACCTCGGACTTGATATATCAAGTGTCACTAACGTGCTTGATGGAACACCTTTACATCATCATCATGTTGTAACTAATTCTGCCTTTGGAAGTCCATTTTGCGTAGATTTACCACCAACTATCGACACTACTTATAACCATGAGTAAATATATAAGATATTTTTAGAGAAATATATTTACTAAAAGTTATTGATGTAAGAATTAAGTACAAATACGATACTTTCAGATGTAAAATTCAAATTGAATATGAAACAAGTCCAAACTCTCCTGCATTATATTGGCTAACACCCGCGCAAACTGGCGACGGTAGACATCCCTTTCTACTGTCTAACAACAAGGTAAACTAATAAAAGATATTCTTCTATATAAAAGTAGAGTGTATAAAAATCTGTATTCTTTCAGCTAATATACGCTAGAACATGGTTTCCTTGTCAGGACACTCCGTCTGTCAAATTTACGTACTCGGCTAAGGTAAGAATTTAAACACAATAAGTAATATTTTATATGCTTCCAGCATTTATTTATTTACATAAAATTAATGACATTCGATTGATTATTATTGACATTATTGATAAAAATAATAAAATTGCGAAGAGATAGACTGCATTAGTAAAAAAAGAACTAAATGTTTTTGAACACAAATGCCTATATTTTCTTAGAAACTGCTTCATCAGTAAAACTAAAATAAAATATTTATTTAATTTTTATGCACTGGGCAACAAAATTATCGCAACAAAAATTTACGTAAAAAATTTGCCCAACTTTAAATAAGCATAACTCCGCGAAAAATTGTCATATCTGAAAGATTTTTTTTTTCATTTTAAAGGGCAATTTTTTGGAGACGTATCACGTCCTTACTTTTCGAAGAACGGCGGGAGGGCGGAAGGCTAAATTCAAAATCTAACAATGGTTCCTTAAAATACAGACTTCACCCTTTAAAATGAAAAAAAAAAAACTTTCAGATATGACAATTTTTCGCGGAGTTATGCTTATTTGAAGTTGGGCAAATTTTTTACGTAAATTTTTGTTGCGATAATTTTGTTGCCCAGTGTATTTGTATGTTTTATTTTTTAGATTTCGGTACCAAAAAATTTTTCAGTTTTAATGTCCGCACTTTCGCATAATAATGTAGACCGCGAGGATCAGCAGCTAAACAAATATGAATTCCGTCAACATTTACCTGTATCATCATATGCGGTGATTATTACTGTGGGTTCATTACGGACGAAAAAACTTAATGAAAGAATGAATATATTTGCCGAAGAAAACATTTTTGAGTCTACTATTATCCAGAATTTTTGTTCAACTCTGATTGAAACCATGCAAATTGCCGAGAGATTGTGTGGTTCTTATATGTGGGGTAAAATATTGACTAGATTTTTTTACATTATTTACTTATTCAATTAAATTTAATTAAATTCAATTAAATTCAATTACATTTAAATTTTTTAAAATTATTTTGATATGTTTATTTAAACTTATACGAATAATAAATTTTTGTTTTTGTGTATTATCACACTGCAAACTCAAGTGTATTAATTTTAGCTCTTCATACACATTTCTTGCCATTTTAAATCATGCCATTTAACACGATTGAACATATTAATTTTTAATTTTACATGATTATGCGTGTTAAATAACGCAATTCAGCACATAAAGAAGTGTGGAAAAGAGCTTCAGTCTCAAATGTGTCATTTTTAGGGTCAGTTTCACAAAAGTCGATTAACTGTAACCTTCAATTAAAATCACTCTTTATCTCTTTCTAAGGGGGACAATTAGAAAGAGATGAAGAGTGAGTTTATAATCGAAAGTTACAGTTAATCGACGTTGGTGAAACTAGCCCTTGGTCATTTCTGTGTAAAAATAACACACTTGGATTTGCAGTGCAATCTTTCTTTTGTTTTCTTGTTTTATTACGTTTAAAATAATATCTCCAGGTAGATACGATATATGCGTGCTTCCACCAAGTATCGCCCATTTCGAAATAGAATGTCCATGTGTGACATTTATTTCACCGCTTCTACTTCACGGAGATCGTTCTTATGTCGGTGATTCGCTTGCTCGGAACATCTCACAGAGCTGGGCAGGAAATTTAGTTACGTGTTCGAATTATGAGCATCTGTGGTTAAATAAGAGTTTCAACCTTTTTATTTCCAGAAAAATTAGACGCAGCGTTTTGTATCATGAAGGTATAGATGTTTATCTTCAAAGGGAAGGATTAAAGAACCTGAATAGTTTGGTAAGATTAATGTCTTAGTACTTTGACTAGGTAACGAAATAAAGTATAATAAAAAATGTTATTAGATTTAGATAATGGATACTTTATTACCCACAAGGGGTCTAAAAGGGCGTTTTGTAGGGACGTAACCCTGTACAGTTTCACAACCTCTCTTCCAACATCTCTTCCAACATACAAAATGGCGTTTTGCAGGGACGTACCCAATCCTGTACATTTCTCTCTTCCTATCCCGTCAATAAAAAATGCTAATATTTTACATTGTATGCATCATAAACACACACCCAATTCCTGAATTCTTACTGAATTATTTTCTGAAATTGCATTGTGTAAATTGTATTGTAGGTCCAAGAACCCAAAAATGTCGGCTGGCTAAGATGCTTATTACCCAATTTGGAATATTTGTCACCTGATACACTCACTAAATATGTGCCTTACGAAAGAGGATATTTTCTCTTATGTCATCTAGAGAATATGTTAGGAGGACCCACAGTATTCGAACTATTTCTTCAATCTTATTTTGATAATTTTGCATTTAGAAGTATTAATACTACAGATTGGTTAAACTACTTACGTCAAAAATTTCCTGACAAAGTGAAGATAACATTCTTTTTATACATACAAACTATGGTTTTATCACTATTCAAATGTTTAACATTAAAAATAATAACTTTTTTGTTGATTTCAGATGTTAGAAGGTGTTGAATGGCACTTGTGGTTTGGTAACATTTTTTTTACACCTATTATGCCGGAATTGTCGGAAATGTCCGCATGGGAAAACAAGTGTTTCATATTAGCTAAAAAATTGATTAATTGGGATATTCGTGTCCATGATATACCACCTCCTATGACAGCAGACGAGAGGAACCTCTGTAACATTGAGAAAATATTATTATTAAACAATCTACATTCTTCTCATAAAAGTCTGACCACAGTAAAACTGTATTCTTTAAACAATTGTTTCTTTCGCGGTATCCAAAATGGTGGTGAAATACGGTAAATATGCATATCCTCTCATTCAAAATTGATTCACAATTGCTTAACTTAAAGCGCATATATTTCGCAGGTTTTCTTGGCTGCTATTGTGCATCAAAGTTCAATGGGATAAGAAAGTTGAATCAGCGTTGAACTTTGCCGTTGAATATTGTTCGCCAAATTATGCATATCCTATATTTAAATCTCTGTGCAAATGGCCAAAAATGCGTCTACTAATGATCGGACAGTATTATCAAAATAAGGAAAAGATATTAAATGAAACCCAGGAGAAATTAAACAAAATTCTATAGTCTTTATTTTTGTAACAATTAGCATGATTTTGTTTTTAATGGGTGTCATATATATAGTTTTTAATGGATGGTCGTTAGTAACTATAATATAAAATAATTCTTTAAAATAAAGAAAACTTAAAAAAAAATGTAAAAATATTTATGATACAAGTTTGGAGTTGACTAATTTTTATACCACGCGTTTGTTGTAAGACAATTTTATTGGAATTTAAAAAGTTGTTTATTTTCTGAATTGCAGAGCCAACGATAGGAAATAGCTGAATTCACAATGATGCATGATGACAATTCCCATTGAATCGTCGAATAATATTTAAATTTGTAAAAGTAAATATATCTTTTATATACAGAGTATCATGTAATTAATGTATACAGAAATAACATGTAATTATATTAGTAGTGTAATTCATTGTATTAAACATAAATGTATCAGCATAAATCTTTAAACTTCATTTTTCTCACACCCTCAGTTCTTTACTTGTGTCCGAGCGTGATGACTTCTCTTCATATACATGTGTTGCGCACAATTTAACGCCGATTCTAAACGGCTATATTTTTTAGAGAAGTTCTCTTGGCAAGAAATACTCTCGGTGGTTTGCCATTGCCTTCCGAGAGGAGAACGACCGAATATAATTTTTCTAGCTCTACCGGGAATCGAATCCGGGACCTTTGGCTCAATAGACCAGTGCGCTGTCTACTAGGCCTCGCTCGTCCTCTTAGCTCATTTTTCTCACAATGGACTACGTATTACTTTAACCAAAACATCAGATCTTGACAAAGAGATCGAATCCTAAATATACGTAAATTAATACTACCTGCTTTTGAATCACGTATGTATAGATCGAATTTTGTCTATGATAAATTATAATTATTATATAGGGTACAAACAGTTATTACTCATAATCTCAATTTTAAAAAAAATTTTAATGTATATGTTGTTGACAACTACATGTTCAATTTTTAATTTATAATTAAAAATTATAACAAAAAATTAATTTAGTTAGGAAATTACAATAGTTTTTCTGTCCTAATGCTTAAGGGGATCCTAAAGCGAAGGCCGAACTTCCTCGACGTCGGTAATGTCAACATTTCTAATCCTGTTTTCTCTATATCTGTCCTTGTTTAACTATAGTAATCTGTCTTTGTTCGATCGCTGCGCCATCTCTCGCTACACGCAATACTGCTTATCCTATCAACCTGCTTGTGCTTTTGCACAAAATAGTAGCGTAGGCTCAAACTTTTTTGTTACGTTATTAATTTTAGTTTTTCATGTACGGTATTCTTTGTTCACATTATACGAATGGCGCGTGTATCTTATTTTGTACATACAAACTGTGCAACTCCTATATTAAGCAAACGTTTACGGTAGGTGACAGTTCAAAAATGTATTTTTTTAATGTTTTTCAATTTTTGTCTTGAAATCAACACTCGCGCGATGTGTTTTCGTGCGTATTTCAATTGTACATAAATTTTTTTAAGTTCTGTGCAGTCTACTCAAAGTTGGACCCCTCCCTGCAATTGTCGGTAATTTGGGTCAGTTTAGGATCCCCTTAAAAGACGGCTGTAACATGTATTCGTCGATTTTTCTGATAATCCTATTAAAAATTGATGTTTGTTGGATTTTAATTATTACTAATAAAATATCTGCGAAATTATTCGATTTCTAGCGGATTTGTGTTCTAGAATTGAATATATTATAATATGAGAGTAGATAAAAAAAAATAACTTTCTTCTCAACCATAAAATTACATTTAATACATTAAAAAAACATAGAGAGTAAAGTTTTGATTTGAAACAACGTTAAAAAGTAATATATAATATATTTGCGTATGCGAATGATGAAGGAATTATGTATGCATCATAGAAATTATATATTAATGTGTATGTGGAAAGCCATGGCATAATAAGCAATATATATATTTTATTTGTCACATATATGGGCAATTCCACGTCAAATCGGACAAGATTTGACCTCGTATTTTTTAAATCGATTGAAACTTTTTTTACATGAAATATACATAAAATAAGCAGATACGTATTTTTTTGTTTGTCCGAAAAATTTTTTTTACAAAAGTTATAAACAATACAATTTTCGTCAAAAATGAAGAAGTCGTCTACTTTACAAATTAATATCTCTGGTTATATTTGTCGTAGAGAAATATTCAAAAAAGCATTTTAAAGCTAAGAACGCAATCTTTGAAAAAAAAATAGTTTAAGTTATAAGAAATTGCAAATTCCAATTGTTATAAGCAATTGAAATGTTTAATTAATTTTTTCATTAAAAAGTACATTTAAAAAAATTTTTTTTAAAATGCTATCTTATTTTTTATTTTATTCTGAAAATACACATATTTTTTATTTTATGGAGAAACGATGGATTCTATTTTTTATATAATTTTAATGACTGAGGCGCCGCGCCGCGTTGCGTCGCGCTGTGCTCGCGTCTCTAGTTCGACCATATTAGTCCCCAAAATACAGATGGCGAAGTAATCGACGGCATCGATGCGCCGCGCTACTTGGTCGAACTAGAGACGCGAGCACAGCGCGACGCAACGCGGCACGGCGCCTCAGTCATTAAAATTATATAAAAAATAGAATCCATCGTTTCTCCATAAAATAAAAAATATGTGTATTTTCAGAATAAAATAAAGAATAAGATAGCATTTAAAAAAAATTTTTTTTAAATGTACTTTTTAATGAAAAAATTAATTAAACATTTCAATTGCTTATAACAATTGGAATTTGCAATTTCTTATAACTTAAACTATTTTTTTTTCAAAGATTGCGTTCTTAGCTTTAAAATGCTTTTTTGAATATTTCTCTACGACAAATATAACCAGAGATATTAATTTGTAAAGTAGACGACTTCTTCATTTTTGACGAAAATTGTATTGTTTATAACTTTTGTAAAAAAAATTTTTCGGACAAACAAAAAAATACGTATCTGCTTATTTTATGTATATTTCATGTAAAAAAAGTTTCAATCGATTTAAAAAATACGAGGTCAAATCTTGTCCGATTTGACGTGGAATTGCCCATATATAAGAACAACGATAGGACTAGAAATAAGGTTTACTCTTGAAAAATGTTCAAAATATTTATACACATAAATGCGTGTATGTGCGTACGTGTGAATGTACGTACAATTTAAAACAACCTGTCTTTCGAAGCGCGGATTCAGCTCTCGGCGGGTCTGGATTCGAAGAAGGCGCGGAGGAACAGACACGGAGTTCAGAATTGTAAAAAGAAGTATATTATAGAGTAACAGAGGGTTTATTATAAAGTAACAAGTGCTCGCAATGTAGGTACAGTGTCGTGATGCACGCGTAGGTACAAGAAAGGAAGTTTATTATAAATTAATAAATGTTCGCAATGTACAGTGTCGAGATGCACGCGTATTTACAAGAAACGTGGAATCCGCCGAGACGGAGACAGAGAAGTAAGGTTTCTCTACCCCGGCTTAATAGCTGTGGAGATGACTTGGAAATCAGTCGGTCGTCGAGACGCACTCGACGGACCCGTGTGGAAAATTGTTAATGCTACCTTAATAAGCTTCGGGGCCTTTAAGGGCTTAAACGTGGGTTCCCTAATAAGGATTTCCACATTATTGCCAGCCAATTGTTGCCCGGCTGATAGCTGTAGAAATGATTCGGAAATTAGTCGGTCGGCGGGCGGCATCGGCTGGTTTTTCCGCCGGAACGATGCGTATTTTCTGGGGCGCATCGTTACAAATTAACTATTTCTTAGTTACTTTTTTAATATTTTAAGACATTTGTTCCAGCGGTTCACTAATTTAAAAATTCCGTCTTTGGAAAAATTTTGTCCATGTCATGTATAAATAGAAGAGAGATGTTACTGCTTCCTTACGTTTTTTATTTTTTTTATATCGCTTTCCTGCAACAGCAATCTAAAGGCCTAATAAAAAAAATGGTAGTCAAAAGCCTCCGGACTGTGGATGAGATAAAATTTCCCAATAAAATTGCTACACAAGAGATGTCGTTTGCGTTGCAACGCGGCCTTATAACATTTTGCAAAATAATAATGCTATTAGGCAGTCTTCTACGTCTCTTGGATTTTACCGCTCTTCTAAGCTCTTTGTGAATTTCACTAGAATTTCGGCCCTTTGCAATTAAGGAAGGAATTGCACGAATTTCAAATTTAAAGTGCGAACTTTAGTGTACGTGACATTTTATCAAAATTCCAGGTGTGACAGGCATGCAGACATGCCTAACATACATAACATACTGAAACCGTTTGTTCATATCTCATGTATTAACCAATGTCACAAGCGCTAGATTTCGCGCAGACACGCAGCAAAAATTAAACATAATTCTTTGTCTCTTTACACATATTTATGTATCTATTTAATTATGACACCAACTAGCTTCTTATTCTTCAATATGTCATAATAAGTAAACATATTCTATTGCAAATAGTAAAAAATAGTATTAAACATATAAATGTATCGCTTAATTTTTCTAAAGAAGTGCTACTTTTTTATGTATTTGTTACTGTATTTATCACATTTTTTCGTTAGAAATTTTGTATATTTTTTATCCGTTTTAAACTGCATTTCTTCCTTATTGTTTCTCCTATTATTACATATGAATTACTCAACAGCATAACCATAATGCTCTCTAATATTCTGTTTCGGTTTAGGGTTTAAAATAAAAAAAAATTAAAAGAAGTGAAGCCTTTGAGAAGGTGATTTAGAAAGATAGAATCCTGTTTAATGTGAGTTTGATTTGTCAGACGTCTGATCGTATATGTTTATGTTTATGCGGTTTGGAACTTACAGCTGTTTTGTCTATTCTATACTTTAATTAACAGACCATGTTGTAAAACGTGTGAAAAATAAAGCAGGGGTAGAGAAGGGTCAAGTTCAGCTCACGAAAGTTGCACCCGTATTTCTTAATATAAATATATCAAAGAATAATTGGTAAAATTATTATAAAATTATTTTACAAAGTGTTGAAAGTTTCTTGACCGCAACAGTTTATAGCTGACCTTGTGTTTGCAATCAGACGGGCAGCGTGACTCCTACCGGCAGGCAGCATGTTATTTAACATTCCATCCTACTGTCGCCCAGGGGAGCACGGTCCATTTCAATGCATAATTAATACTTTAATATTTATATTCAATTAATTAATTGCTAACATACTACTGACATTCTTATCGAAATAATAGCATTTTAGAGAAATAATTTTTCAGAGTATTCTGTTTTATAAAACGGAAACTTTGACAAATTATAAATCGTTATGCGGAAATTTGACGCATCTAATACTTTATTGCGGCTTTACATAAAACAATAAATTTTACGACATCTATCAACATATAATTTTCCAATTAATTTCAAATTGTGTGCACGTATTACGTGTATATATATGAATTGCAGGATTGAGTAATGTGCAGAGCTACGAAGAACAGTAACATATTAACCTTTGTTAGTAATTAATTAACTTGTGATGCATTAAATAAAATATTTGACATTTACTTTATTATGTTAAATATTTCATGTCCATTATATGTGTGCGCATATCTTGCGAAGTCCAGTGTATATTTTTTTTAGCATCATATGATATCACAGGGCTCTTCGCCGACTATAACGCCCCGGCAAGTACGAGATTGGCGCGGTGGTAGTGGCTCTTTACCCAATGGGTTTCAAACTTAACGGGGAAGTCAACTGTATTCGTTGCATGTGGACGGATGAAAAATCTTTTTTATTGCCTATTCATTCACTTTTTGTGATAGGCGCCTCTTACAATATTTTTAAGAGGTGGAGGGGAGGGCAGAGCGCTAATATACTTAGGGATACCATTTTTGTTCAAGTTATGAAAGACTGGGAGTTAAGAAATAATATATTTTATTTGGTATAAATTATAAAAGTTTTACAAATTATAAAGTATTTGAAAAAAACGATGAAATATAATTATTCGGAAAAGGCAAATTTCAAACTTGAATTTCTTAACTTCCAGGAAGTTGATTAATCTTGAAACGGGGTGAAAATTATAAAAGATAACATATTTACTAAATTACCAATAAAATCGTAGATACTCTAGTAAATTTCATAATAACCCTCAGAAGATAATATACCATTTATCGATCGAGTTCGATCATTCAAAAAAGAAAACAGTTCCCAATGTTTCCATGCATATGAAATTTTTCGATTTATATAAAGCTTTGCCAGACAAAGGTATTTTTAAATAATATTTGTTAAAGAAATATTTATGCAGATTTTTACTCTTGTATAAATTAAAAAAAAGAGATTATCTGATTGTTTAAAAAAAGATTGTCAATCATAATATTATTCTAAATTGAAAAAATTAAAATAAAGGGAGGGCATATGTCTCTCTTTGCAGCCACTCATGCTATTTGCCTATTTAGAATAAAGGAAATATGTATCTGAGTATTAAAAATAGAAAAGAAGACGAGCTAGAGAACATATAATTAAAGTAAATCAGTTCCAAAGTATGTGACAGTTATATTTACTAACTTCAACTAATTCGAATTTGCTTATGTGCGAAAAGTCACAGTCACTAGTAAACAGAATACATCGCTAGACAAAAGAAGGTGAGAGAAGTTAAAAGCAATACTGTGCCCTTGTGCGGCCAGTTACTAGACATACAGTTTAGTATCGCAAGTCGATTGAAGAGGCTACAACGTGACTCCTAAAATGGATTGTTCCAGTTTTAGAAAAGATCCACACTCATTTGCGTTACCAGGTATTTTAATTATTTAATTAGCTATATTAGAAGCATAATAAAAATAAATAAATTTTTATTGTTCTGGCTATAATTGGCACACAATCATCGTGACGATTCAACCATTGGTTTTGGTCCTCGTCGTCAAGATGTTATAATAAAAATACTTTAAACTTACTTATTCACTTTTTTCTTAAAGAAAATACAATAAAATAAGAAAGTGCAGAATTCATAGATGTTTGAAATCAAAATTGCTACACATATACTTGATTCTATAGTAACGTATAAATTTTCAAAATTAGATTATTATCTCACAGTTTTTATTAACTGACAAAATTCTACGCATCTTCTTAGAAATGCACGAAATATAATGTATTTACTATCTAGCATAAATGTCTGAAAATTGTTTGCATTTTACAAATAATATATTACACGCAATTACCATAATAATTCTAATTACAATATAACATTCTTAGTCGTGTATTTACTCATTACATTTATATATCATTATTTATTACTTATATTTTTTTTTATCTTCCTAATTATAAGAATTGGCACGTGTAATCCATACCGATTTAGAATTGATGGTGGATTTCGATCGAAGAGTTCTTAAAGGAAAAGCGATTTTGACTATAACAAGGCAACCTTCAATTAATCAGATAGTAAGTAGATATTTCCTTTCATATTGAGTAAAAATTTTGACTGCAAGTTATTAATATGTAATATCGAATAATTAGATTTTAGATAACCTCGGACTTGATATAGGACGCGTCACAAACGCGCTTGATGGAACACATTTACATCGTCATATTGGAATTAATTCTGCCTTAGGAAATGCAATTCACGTAGATTTGCCATCAATTATTGGCACTGATAACCCTGAGTAAATATAAAATATTTTTAAAGAAATATATTTACTAAAAGTTATTGATATAAGAATTGATGACACCCACAATACGATATTTTCAGCTGTAAAATTGAAATTGAATATGAAACAAATCCACAGTCAGAAGCATTATATTGGCTAACACCTGCCCCAACTGTCTATGGTAGTCATCCCTTTCTGCTGTCTAACAACAAGGTGAATTGGCTAAAAAAGACATTTTCCTACATCAACATAGATTATATAAAAGCTTCTATTTTTTCAGCTAATTTACGCTCGATCATGGTTTCCTTGCCAGGACACCCCATCTGTTAAATTTACGTACTCTGCTACGGTAAGAATTTAAACACAGGTAGTATTTTTATTCTTCTAGCATTTATTCATTTACATAAAATCGATGACAGTCGATTAATTATTATTGACGTTATTGATAAAAGTAATATTGACGAAGAAATGGACTGTATTAATAAAAAAGAAATTAAACGTTTTTAAAAATAAATGCTTATATTTTCTTAGAAACTGCTTCAGTTAAGCTGAAATAAAATATGTATTTAATTTTTATATACGTATATTTTATTTTTTAGATTTGGGTACGAAAACCTTATACAGTTTTAATGTCCGCCCTTTCGCAATGTATACACAAAGATCCGGAACTAAATGTATATGTATTCCGTCAAAAGAAACCGATACCATCTTATGCGGTGGTTATTGCTGTGGGTTCATTATGGGCAAGAGAATGTAATAAAAAAATAAGTATATTTGCCGAAGAGAACACTTTTCAGTCTCATGTCAATAAATTTCGTTACACTGCGATTGAAGAAATGTTGCGGTATGCCGAAAATAATTTATGTGGTCCTTATACGTGGGGTAAAATATTGACTAGATTTTTTAATATTATTTATTTAAATTTAATTAAATTTAAATTTCTTTAAATTTTTTAAAATTATTTTGATATGTTTATTTAAATTTATACGTATATATATATTAAATTTTTGTTTTTGTGCATTATCGCACTGCAAACCCAAGTGTGTTAATTTTACTTGATGCTCTTAATACACATTTCTTGCCGTTTTAAATAATGCCTTTTAACACGATTGAATATACTAACTTTTAATTTTATACGATTATGCGTGTTCAGTGACGTAATACAACACATAAAGAAGCGTGTTAAAAGAGCTTCAGTCAAATGTGTCATTTTTAGGGTCAGTTTCACCAACGTCGATTAATTCTTTTTAAATACAGTTAGAAAGCGATATATAAAGAGTGAGTTTAATCGAAGGTTACAGAAGATTAGACGTTTCTGTGTAAAAATAACGCACTTGGATTTACAGTGCAATCTTTCTTTTGTTTTTTTGTTATTTATTCGTTTAAAGTAATATTTCTAGATAAATACGATATATGCGTGCTTCCACCAAGTATCGCCCATTTCGAAATAGAATGTCCATGCGTGACATTTATTTCGTCGACTCTACTTGGCGGAGATCTTTCTTACATCGGTTATTCGCTAGCTCGGAACATCTCACAGAGCTGGGCAGGAAATTTAGTTACGTGTGAGAATTATGAGCATTTGTGGTTAAATAAGAGTTTTAGCCTTTTTATTTCCAGGAAAATCAAACGCGAAATGTTGCATCATGAAAACATAGATGTTTTTCTTCAAAGGGAAGGAGCGAATAATCTTGATAGTTTGGTAAGATATTCGCTTTGACTAACAATAAGTAAAGAAATAAAGTAAAAATAATGTCACCAATTGATAATATTTTACATTGTATGCACTATAAACGTGTACACCCAATTTCTGAATTCTTACTAGATTATTTTCTCATATTGTATTGTGTAAATTGTATTGTAGGTCCGAGAACCCGCATATGTCGCTTTGCCAAGATGCTTATTACCCAATTTTCAATTCACCTCAGAGTTACCTCATACAATCACTAAATATGTGCCTTATGAGAGGGGATATTTTCTCTTATGTTATCTGGAGAATATATTAGGAGGACGCACAGTATTCAATCCATTTCTTATTGCGTATTTTCGTAAGTTTGCAGACGCAAGTATAAACACTAAGGATTGGAAGGACTACTTGTATAAATATTTTTCTAACAAAAAGAAGGTAACATCTTTTTTGTATACATACAAACTACAGTTTTATCAGTATCTATATATTTAACATTAAGGACTTGGTTAGATGGCGCGTGTGTGAATGGTAGCGGTGAAAGTGCGTTGTGCGATTTTAGCTTTGTTTCTGGGTTTAAAAATCGGTATGTGGCAAGTAGGGATAATGGAAAGATAGGGTGTAAGTAGGGGATGCGATGAGAATGAAGGGAGATAGTAGGATGCAAGTAGAGAAAAGTAGTATAGAAGTGTTTAGAGAACGTGGTAGGATGAGGTTATGGTGACGAGTCAGTTAGGCGGGAAAGGCGGTAATGGTAATGTAGGTAAAGTAGGGAAGGTTTCGATCGATGATTGTAAAAAAGATTGTATGATAAGTGATTAGCTAAGGAACCTTCGGTCGTAAATTAAGCATAGGTTAAGAAGATAGTTAAAGGGATGACAGGTTGAACTCAGAACACAGGTAAATTTTAGATTGGAAATATAGGATCAAGAATAAGAAGAGGAAGAAAAGGAAAAGGGAAGAAAACAGAGGAGAGGACAAGAGGTAGGTGAAAGAAGCGCTGTTATAGAAGAGGTTATACGAAACAAGGGAGGATTAAATGTGAAGAGGATTATCGAAGAAGAAAGAAGAAAAAGTAGATGTAAAAGCTCTAGAGTTCCCGGAGTTCATGGAAATGAAAAGAAGGAAGGTGAAATAAAGCTAGAACACAAGGATTGGCGGGTCCAGAGGTGTTCCAGGAAACGGTAGTAAAAGAAGATAAGTAACTGAGGAACGAGGACACAAGGCGTGGTGAGAAGAGGAGAGGAAGATGAGGAAGGAAATGTGGAAGGAGGAAAAATAAGAGGTATGAACGTTACAGTTTAAGAAAGGACGCAGCAGTTTTCTGGAAATATTAGAATCTTTGGATGGCACGGAGGCGAATCCAGGTATATTAGTTATGCAACGGCAGATAGGAGGTACGGGAAGATAACCAGAGAACACGCGCGCGCGCGCGCGGAGGAAATAAATGTTGCTTCGGAGGGAACGAGAGAAGAAGAGCTGGGAGACAATTTAGTAAGAGTGGAGAGGAGCAGTGCCGAGGAATTGGGCAAATAAGGAAGAGGAATGGAGCGATCCGAGGGTACAGAAGTTATATTGGAAGAGAAAAGAAAAGAAGAGAAGGGAGGGGCATACAGGGAGGTGTGATGAGTTCGGTAGGGCTGGGGACATAGGAAAGTTTTAGTTAGGAAGCAGGAGTTTTGTTATTAGTCGAGTTTATTATATGTAATTAAGGTAGAGGTAAGGATAAAGAAAAAGAGAGAGAATTATGTTTTGTAGTTTTAAGATTAGGCTTTGAGTTTCGCACGCAGAAGTTATGGAAGATATGAGTTTAAGGTATACGATAGGTTCTGAAGTATAAGGTTTATAGAGAGAATGCATTGATTTAGAATTCGAGTTTTATAAGTTTTAGGATGCAAGGAATATTTTGTTGCGCGTTGTTGTATGAAGGTATGTGTGTGTGTGTGTGTATAGGTGAATAATGTCCGTTTCTTGGCCTACTGCTGAAGCGGACTAGGTTCAATTATGAGTTTTGTGAGTTTAACGTGCAAATAATGGGTTTAGTCGTTTAGGGTTTAAGGGATGGTTTTTTTTTAAAGAAAGTATGGAATAATGAATTAACAGTTGCACGCGTTAAGATAAAAAAAGTTGGTATGAGTGTGTTTAAGGTATATTGTAAACCAAGTCCATTTCTTGGCTTTCTGTAGCTGAAATTAAATAAATCTATCTATATTTAACATTAAATAATGACTTTTTTGTTGATTTCAGATGTTAGATGGTGTTAATTGGCACTTCTGGTTTGGTGACACTTCTTCCTCACTTAATCTGCCCCATTTGTCGCAATTGTCCTTGTGGGAACATATGTGTTTCAGCATAGTTAAAAAATGGATTAGTTGGGATAATCGTGTTCATGATGTACCTCCTCCTGTGACAGCAGACGATAGGAATCTCTGTAACGTTCAGAAAATAATATTATTAAACGACTTACATTCTTTTCATCGGGAGCTGACCATAGAAAAACTGGATCGTATTTACAATCATTTCTTCCGCGATACCCGCGATACCAGAAATGGAAAAATACGGTAAATATGCATATCCTCATTTAAATTGATTCGCAATTGCTTAATGTAAAGTGCATCACGTATTTCACAGACTTCTTTGGCTGCTATTGTGCATTAAAGTTCGATGGGCTGACAAAGTTGGACTAGCTTTGAACT
Source organism: Temnothorax nylanderi (assembly GCF_030848795.1). Classification (NCBI taxonomy): domain Eukaryota; kingdom Metazoa; phylum Arthropoda; class Insecta; order Hymenoptera; family Formicidae; genus Temnothorax; species Temnothorax nylanderi. The sequence continues at coordinate 37,618 of NW_027249798.1, forward strand.
TTGCTATTGAACATTGTTCGCCAAATTATGCATGTCCTATATTTCAACATTTGTACGAATGGGAAGAAAAGCGTGAAGAAGTGATTGATGCATATAATCGCAATAAAGGAAAGATGTTGAATGAAACCCGGGAGCAAATCGATCAAATTCTACACCAAAACTTATAATTATTTTTGCAACAATTAGCCTGATTTTATTTTTAATGGGTAAGTCATTAGTAACTGCAATATATAATTCTTTTACTATATGAAGAAGACTCTTAAAAAATGTAGAAATATTTATGAAACTAATTTGGTAGAGACAAATTTCTACACCCCTCGTTTATTTCATTTTCTGAGTTGCAGAGCCAACGATAGGAAATAACTGGATTCACGATAATGCCCGATGACAATTCCCATTGAATCGTCGAATGATATTTAAATTTGTAAAAGTAAATATATCTCTTATATACAGAATATCATATAATTAATGTATATACAGAAACAACATGTAATTATTGTAGTAGAGTAATTTATTGTATTAAACATAAATGTATCAGCATAAATCTTTAAACTTCATTTTTCTCACAATAGACTACGTATTACTTCAACTAATATGTCAGATCTTGACAAAGAAATCGAATCCTAGATATACGTAAATAAATTCTTGATACTATCTACTTGAATCGCGTATGCATGTCTCGCATTTTCTCCATTCAATGAATAATAGTTATTATATAGGGCAAAAATACTAAAAATAGTTATTACCTCATAATCTCAATTTCAGAAAAATTTATAATATGTATATTGTTGACATCAATTTTTTATTTATAATATTTATAACAGAAAATTAATTTAGTTAGGAAATTAATTTTTCTTTTCTAATGCTTAAAAGACAGCTGTAACATGTATTCGTCGATTTTTCTGATAATCCTATTAAGAATTGATGTTTGTTGGATTTTAATTATTGCTAATAAAATATAATATCTGTGAAATTATTCGATTTGTAGCGGATTTGTGCGCTAGAATTAAATATATTATAATATGAGAGTAGATCTCAAAAAATAACTTTCTTCTCAACCATAAAATTACATTTAATACACTAAAAAAACATAGTAAATCAAAGTCTTAATTTGAAACAACGTTAAAAAGTAATATATAATGTATTTGCGTACACGAATGATGAAGGAGTGTGTATACATCATAGGAATTATATATTAATGTGTATGTGGAAAGCCATGGCATAGTAAGCAATATATATATTGCAACAATCACACATAGGACTAGAACTAAAGTATTAAGGAACTAACTTTTGAAGAATATGCAAAATGTTTATTAACACATAAATGCGTGTATGTACGTGTAAAAGTACAATTAACTATTTCTTTACTTAGTTTCTTTTAATACGTTAAGACACTTGTTCCAGCGGTTCATTAATTTAAAGATTTTGTCTTTGGAAAAATTTCGTCCATGCCATGTATATGTATAGAAGAGAGATGTTACTGTGTGTGTGTGTGTGTGTGTGTGTGTGTGTGTGTGCTTGCTTTCGATTTTCATTTTTTCTTTTCAAATCGTTTTCCTGCAACAGGTCTCAAAAGAACTTAAAAATGGTAGTCAAAGGTCCAGACTGTGAAGTGGATGAGGTAAAATCCCAACAATTCCCAACAAAATTGCTACACAAGAAATGTCTACGTTGATACGTGCAATAATGCGGCCTTACTCCATCGTGTAATAAAAGAATAATTCTATTAGATGTCTTTCACGTCTCTTGGTTTTTATCTCTTTTTTAAGCTCTTCATAAATTTTATTAGGATTTCGTCCCCTTTGCAATTGGGAAAGAAATTGCAGCACAAATTTCAACTTTGAAGTGCGACTTTAGCGTACGCGGCATTTTATCAAAATTCTATAGGTATATTGACAGACCTACCTAACTTACATAACATCTAAAACTGTTTGTTTGTATCTCATATGTATTAGCCAAAAATTTAATTGCATATCTTATTTTCATTACTACCCTCGTACTATGCAAATCACTTTTTTTTACGAACACTTTAATCAAATTTGTGTTACAAGCGCTCGATTTCACGCAGATAATACATGCAGCAAAAATCAGACATAATTATTTGTCTCTTTAAATATTCATGTATCTTTTTAATTACGACACCAACTACGCAATCAGCTTCTCATTCTTCAGTATGTTATAAGTAAACATTCTATCACAAAAAAATAGTATTAACCATATAAATATATCGCTTAATTTCTCAAAACAAGTGCTACTTATTATTATGTATTTGTAACTATATTTATCACATTCGTTTAGGTAAATTTTTTATGACGGTGTTTCAAACTACTTCAAACTGCATTTTTTCCACTGTTGTTTCTTCTATCATCATATATGATTTACTCAACAGCGTAACCATAATGCTCTCTAATATTCCGTTTCAGCTTAGGACTTGAAACGAAGAAATATAAAATGAAGCGGAACATTTCTCTAGAAGGTAATTTAAAAGGATAGAATCCTGTGTTTTTAATGTGAGTTCGATTTGCCAAATATATTTAATCGTTTTTATGCGGTTTCGTTTTTATGCGGTTTAGAACTAACAGCTGTTCTGTCTACTCGATACTTTAATAAACAGAGACTATGCTGTAAAACACGAGAAAAATCAGGCAGAGGAAGAGAAAAAGCGATACAATGCTTTTGGGACCAGTTTAGATAATCGTTAAAAGATTCATTGTCAAAGCTTGTTTGAGAAGATTATAGATATATCTTTCAATAGCTTTGTCACCTCTATAATCGGCACTCTTATCCAAGACCAGATATTTTAATTATTCACACAATAGAAGTAATTAATGTATTAAGGTAGTCCTTTCGTGAGAATAAGTATTAGATGGGTACCTAAATTTGATATATGTTAAATATACACTAATAAGGGGCATGTGTACGAAAAATCAGGTTAGGTTACCGACACTTTACAAGAAATAAGTCATTCTAAATGTGCGTTCGCGGAGCGTGCTATTGTCATTCTATCCTTGTTTACATCTAATGAACGAGAAAGATAGAATGATGCAAATCGCCACGGCCGAGGTTTTCAACGAATAATACTTAGCGATGTACTTAGCGATTAGGTGAATACATTATTATTAATGTCTTAAAATATTCCCTGAAGTTTCCGGATTTCGTACGTACCTTGAAAATAAGGGCTTACCGAATGTTTTGCTCTGATATATGAGGTTAAGGCTCCTGGATGGTCAGCCGAGAACTCTGCGTTGACGGTGGCGACGTACCGTCGCGGCAGAAATCAGAACCCTCTCCAATGGAGAATTCTGTCCTTTGTGACATGTTGACAACCTATTTTGTTGTGCATGCTATTTCTTTATTATTCGCTCTGTGCTTGTGCTCTAACGTTTAACGTATTCGCGAAAGTCGTAAAATTGACCGAAAAGTAAGATTTGCATGCGGAAGGAACGTTTTCACCTCCTTTCGATAGTCGTTAAACGGCTGTTTTTCCCGTATGTTTAGGCTTCGTTTTATGGCTGTTTGTTTATTGTCGAGGGAAAAGGGTAGTTTTCGGCCAATTTCGGAAGTGTTCTGAAACGATCTATAGTGATGTTTTATTAAAATGTCTTTTTATTTGAAAAAGGCATGCACAACAAAATTGGGTGTTTTCCTCGCCTCGATAGTAAGAATCCAATATGGCCGCGGTGACCATCCAGGAGCCTTAAGGGGATCCTGGAGTGACAGCGACAAGGCATAATCGGTCTAAGCAATATCTTTGAATTGGCTGAACAGAATGGAAAATCCTTTTACACGATTAAAGTAATCACAAAAATGTAGAGGGCTGTACATGATTTTTTCTGATAAACTAAAAAAAAATTTTATTTTTATAAATATTGTCTTCACCTGACGACAATATTTGCTTTATACAAAAATTCTGCAGTTTTTCTATAGAAAATATTGATGCAGCCCTCTACAAAAAACTGTCAGGAATAATATCGTGCAATTAGAAGTAAGATTTGAAGCCTAAAAAAAAAGATATTACTTAGACCAGTGGAAGATGCAAGGTTAGGTGCTATCCTTGTCTATATCCTTGTCTATACAAGGACAGATATAGTCGGTGAGCACTTCTTTATCGACGCTGATCGAGTTCGCCTGCGGCTCCAGCATCCCCTTAAATCTTAGTGGATCCAATCGCATATTGCTTTACTCGTGGCTGCGTTCGGAAACGTCACTCGAGCGCACACGAGCACACTCCCCTCTCCTTCTATCTCAGCAAGTTAGAAGGAGAAGTCACTTTGACTCCGACATTCGACATTTTAATAAACATATTAGTTGCCAAACAAAAGAAAGTGGTGGAAGTAAGAAGATAGAACCAATACTGTGTCTTTGTGCGGCCAGGTTAGACATACAGATCTATTATCGCGAGTCGTTTGAAGAAGCTTCAACGTAACTCTCATAAAATGGATATTGCAAGATCTACCGTAGATCAACACTCTTTTGCGATACCAGGTATTTCAATTATTTACTTAGCTATTACGTAAGCATAATGTACAAAGTTTTAAATTTATTTACTTATTTTTCTCTTAAAGAAAATTGTTTGCGGAATTCATTAAGATGTTTGAAAAACGAAACAGCTGCACATATATCTTTAGTTTATGGCTCTCAAAATTAGATTTTTCTCTCACAGTTTTAATTAACTGACAAGTTTCTGCGCATATCCTTAGATGCATAAAATATATTGTATTTAACACAATAATCTAAGAATTGTTTGTATTTTACAAATCTCACGCGCAATTACCATAACGATTTCCATTTCGATATATTATTTTCTGTCATGTACTTATTACATTAGGGACTAGCAAACCAAGACAGGTGTACATGCTAAGAATATATTATAAATTTAAATAAATAACGTACAAATGTTTCGACCCGTAATAAAATCATCTTTAGTGCGCTATAACAAAAACCGTTACTTATAAACCGAGATGAAAGTATCTAGATTATAAAATTTGCAAATTTTGTAATCGTTTATATGGAATTAATGTGTCTGGATTAGGCCTTTTTGTAGAGTCTCTTGATGTGCCATTAAAAGTGGTGGATCTGATGGCTTTCTTGGTAATGATGTTAAAGTAATGATAAAGTGTAGGCTGGTAAAACGTTAAATCAATCTTAAAGAGTTTGTGAGATATATGTGTGTCGATCCATTGTTAAAAAGTAAGTCAATCCGATCCATGACGGTAATGACACATCAAGAAACTCTACAAAAAAAGTCTAAACCAGATCCTTTTGTATTAATTACATATAAACGATATACAAATTCTACGAATTTTTTTATCTGATTAAATGTCATCAACTTAGTAAGTGACGATCTTTGTTACAACGCCCTGAAGATGACCTTATCACAAGTCAAAACGTTTGTCACATTATCTATTTAAATTTGTAGTATATTTTTAGCACGTACACCTGGCCTGGTACATTAGCCCCTCTTATCTTCTTTGTTTTTAATTTTTTGAACTTTAATCTTCTATTACATATTTTTTAATTTCCGCATCTATTTGATTATTAGAAGTGGCACGTGTAATCGATACCAATTTAGATTTGGTTGTGGATTTTAATGAAAAAGTAATTAAAGGAAAAGCGATTTTAACAATAGAAAGGACACCTCCAATTAGGAATATACTGAATATAGTAAGTAGACTCTTTTTATATATCAATCAAAAATATTGACTGGTTATTAATTAATACATGTTATCAAACAATAGTTTTTAGATAACCTCGAACTTGATATATCAAGTGTCACAGACATCGATGGAACAGATTTAGATTTTAAAATTGAAGATCTTGACAGTCAAGAATCTCGAGCAGACAAATCTCTTGGACGTCCATTTCGAATACAGTTACCAAAAGCTGCTAAAGCCGCTTCTTTTGTAAGGTAAATATAAGATATTTTTAGAATAATACTAGCTATAATTAATGTGTAAGCATTGAATACACCTACAATATTTTCAGATGTAAAATTCAAATTGAATATAAAACACGTCCAAACTCTCCTGCATTGTATTGGCTAACACCTGCGCAAACTGCTGATGATTTACATCCCTTTCTATTGTCTAACAATCAGGTAAACTGGCTAAACAAAGACATTTTCGTACATCAACATAGATTATATAAAAGTTTCTATTTTTTCAGCTAATTTACGCTAGATCATGGTTTCCCTGCCAGGATACACCGTCTGTCAAATTTACATACACTGCTAAGGTAAAAATCTAAAAACCAGATAGTATTTGTATGCACTCCGCATTTAATCGCGTTTACATGAAAACATTGATTGATTATTATTGACATTATTAATAAAAATTTGCGAAGAGATAGACTGCACTAACAAAAATAATAAATGTTTTTAAACATAAATGCTTATACTTTCTTAGAAATTGCTTCAGTTAAACTAAAATAAAATATGTATTTAATTTTTATATATAAGATATATCAGTACGAAAACCTTATACAGTTCTAATGTCCGCCCTTTCGCAAGGTATACACGAAAGTCCGGAACTAGATGTACATGTATTCCGACAAGAGATACCGGTACCACCTTATGCGGTGGTTATTGCTGTGGGTTCATTACGGACAAAAAAAACTTAATGAAAGAATAAGTATATTTGCCGAAGAGAACACTTTTCAGTCTACTTATGTCGATAATTTTCGTTACACTGCGATTGAAGACATGTTGAAAACAGCCGAAAGTTTGTGTGGATATTACTTTTGGGGTAAAATATCAACTAAATTTGTTGATATTTGTTATTTCAGTTTATACATTTAAATTTATATATTTAACAAATCTTACCTTTTTATGGATAATCAATTTTTCTCTTATTGTTTATTGTTATTTTTTGTATTATATTTGGAATTATATTTCTAGGTAGATACGATATATGCGTGCTTCCACCAAGTATCGCCCATTTTGAAATAGAATGTCCATGTGTGACATTTATTTCGCCGACCCTACTCAGCGGAGATCTCTCTTGTGTCGTTACGCTTGCTCAGAATATCTCACAGAGCTGGGCAGGAAATTTAGTTACGTGTACGAACTTGTGGTTGAATAAAAGTTTCAGCATTTTTATTTCCAGGAAAATTATACGCAAAATTTGGCATTTTGAAGATATGAGTACGATTGTGCGAAAGGATGAATTAGAAGACATTAGTATGGTAAAGTATTAATTTTGATTAGATAAAAGAAATGGTAGTGAATATAATATTACAAAATAGCAATTATTTGCATTGTACAAACAATAAATCTACACACATCATTCTGCCTTCTTACTAAATTATTTTCTGAAATTATATTACAGGTCGAAACGGGACGTATGCTCTTAGATTATCTAGAAGATATGTTAGGAGGACCCTCAATATTCGAATCATTTCTTAAATCTCTCTTTTTACAATTTGCACACAAAAGCATAAATGTTAACGACTGGGCGGACCACGTGCATAATTACTTTTCCTACGAAAAGGAGGTAACACCTTTTTCATAAATGTGTACTACTACTACTACAGTTTCATCAGTATTTATACAATTAGCATTAGAAATATAATGACTTCTATTATTGTTTTCAGATGTTGGATGGTATGCAATTACACAAGTGGTTTCTTGACATTAGATCTCCACCTAACAAGAATCTCCACTCGCCGAAAATGTCTGCATGGGAGACAAAAAGTTACGATGTAGCAAAAAAGTGGGTCGCATGGGCAGTTAATCGAATGGATAGTACTTCTCATAGAGAAGTACCTGATTATCCTGAAGGATTTTGTGACGCTCAAAAAATAAAATTCTTAAGATACCTAGATAATTGTCATATGATCCTGGACGTGGTCGTACTGAGAGCAATATTACATCAATACGAGTTCGATAGCGAACATACAATGATTGAAATACGGTAAATATGCATGTCTTCATTCAGTTTGATATTCAATTGCTTAATGTAAAACTTACGTATTTCACAGGTTTGCTTGGCTGCTGTTGTGCATTAAAATTCGATTGGCTGAGAAAGTCGAATCAGCTTTGAACTTTGCTACTGAACATTGTTCGCCAAATTATGCATGTCCTATATTTCAACATTTGTACGAATGGGAAGAAATGCGTGAAGAAGCGATTGAAACATATAATCGCAATAAAGGAAAGATGTTGAATGAAACTCAGGAGAAAATCGGCCAAATTCTACACCAAAACTTATAATTATTTTTGCAACAATTAGCCTGATTTTATTTTTAATGGGTAAGTCATTAGTAACCGCAATATATAATTCTTTTACTATATGAAGGAGACTCTTGAAAAATATAGAAATATTTATGAAACTAATTTGGTAGAGACAAATTTCTACACCCCGCGTTTATTTCATTTTCTGAGTTGCAGAGCCAACGATAGGAAATAACTGGATTCACGATGATGCCTGATGACAATTCCCATTGAATCGTCGAATGATATTTAAATTTGTAAAAGTAAATATATCTCTTATATACAGAGTATCATGTAATTAATGTATACAGAAATAACATGTAATTATATTAGTAGTGTGTAATTCATTGTATTAAACATAAATGTATCAGCATAAATCTATAAACTTTATTTTTCTCACAATAGACTACGTATTACTTCAACTAAAATATCAGATCTTGACAAAGAGATCAATTCCTATATAGATATACGTAAATAAATTCTTGATACTACCTGTTTGAATCACGTATGCATACCTCGCATTTGTTGTCCATTCGATGAATAATATTTATTATATAGGGTAAAAATACTAAAAATAGTTATTACCTCATAATCTCAATTTCAGAAAAATTTATAATGTGTATGTTGTTGACATCAATTTTTTAAATAATATTTATAATAGAAAATTAATTTAGTTAGGAAATTAATTTTTCTTTCTTATTGCTTAAAAGACAGCTGTAACATGTATTCGTCGATTTTTCTGATAATCCTATAAAAAATTAATGTTTGTTGGATTTTAATTATTGCTAATAAAATATGTGCGAAATTATTCGATTTGTAGTGGATTTGTGCGCTAGAATTGAATATATTATAATATGAGAGTAGATCAAAAAATAACTTTCTTTTCAACCATATAAAATTACATTTAATGCATTAAAAAACATAGAGAGTAAATCAAAGTTTTGAATTGAAACAACGCTAAAAAGCAATATATAATATATTTGTGTATACGAATGATGAAGGAATTATGTATGCATCATAGGAATTATATATTAATATATGTATGTGGAAAGCCATGGCATAGTAAGCAATATATATTTTGTACACATATATATATAAGAAGCATAGGACTAAAACTAAGGTATTAAGGAACTAACCTTGAAGAATATGCAAAATGTTTATTAACACATAAATGCGTGTATATACGTGTAAAAGTACAATTAACTATTTCTTTACGTAGTTACTTTTAATATTTTAAGACATTTGTTCCAGCGGTTCACTAATTTAAAGGTTCCGCCTTTGGAAAAATTTCGTCCATATCATGTATATAGAAGAGAGATGTTACTGCTTCCTTACGTTTTTCATTTTTTGCTTCCTCATACAGGAAGCTTATTTGTGATGGTGGGAAAAATTTTTTTGAGATTTTGATGGAAATAGGTTTAGAATGTTCCCAAATGTCGAGAAATCACATCAATAGAAAATGTCCGGAAGTACGTGTGTGTGTGTGTGTGTGTGTGTGTGTGTGTGTGTGTGTGTGTGTGTGTGTGTGTGTGTGTGTGTGTGTACGGATTTTTGTACAATGCATCTACTTCTAATAGCCCAGTCAAATGGGTATTTGATAAGGAAATAATACTACCAGCGCTGTAACTAGCGTGGAAGTGTGTCTTTTGGGGTTGTAATAAAGATACTAAAAGCCCACCCCTGTACCATTGTCGTAGCAAAAATGGGGGTGCAAAAAAGTCCAAAAAATTGGTTTTTTGCCAATAACTCAAAAAGTATCGCAATTAGAGGAAAAAGTGAAGACGTGAAACTTGTAGAGAATGAAATTTCACACAAAAAAGGTCTATACAAAAATTTTGTACGACCAATTGCAGTCGATCTAGATTTTTTTGAAATAATACGTATTTTATGAACCGAATTTTTACCACAAGTATATGAAATAGGGATAGAATTTTCCGAGGAGTGCTATAGAGTGTGTAGTTTTTCGTTACCGATTTCTGGATACCGATAAAAAATGCGCGACGCGCTCACGTGTTTTTTAGGACACACTTCCACGCTAGTTACAGCGCTGGTAGTATTATTTCCTTCATTGGCCAAAATTTCAGCCCATTTGACTGGGCACCACACTGCCGCCTTGTGTCTTATGTTTATCTTATTCACCTGATCGACGATAAAGAAAAATCTACGACTTAACTCAACTGTGAAGCGAAATGTCCATTCGGATGATGAAACTCTACTAGGTCTCTAGTCAAAATATCATATTTGTTTCTTTATCAATATTAAATTGTTTAAAAAATATTTGACGTTTTTTGCATTATTTTTTTTGAACTGTAAAAACTCATTTACCCAAATGTGTGGCAAACGGTCATTTATTTCATAACGTTCATTATTTATCAATCATTTATTTTATAAATTTTAGAAACTTACGCCAGAACGTTCAGTAAAACAATAAGTATTTTTCGTTAAAATTGACGCTTTCCAATATTTTATACGGCGAATGCGATCGCACGAGTTTGCATATCTTTTGTTTCCATTGTTATAAACATTTGTACTGAAACATCATTCTATTTGATATATTTTTGTTGCGAGACATTTATAATAACGTTTGAAGATATTACAACAAAATGAGACGCGAATAAAAATATGACAATCCGAGTCACGGTGATCCGTCACGGTAATCATTCTCGAGTAAACCTCTGGTCAGGACAAGTGAAGAATATTGTCACATTGCAACGAATGATCCTATTAGCTCCATTTCGCCACACTAACATGATGAGAATTTTATTTCGATTTAAAGAACATTCTTTCGATAAAAAATCGTGGAATAATTTTCGTCTCAATCTCCTCGTGTTGCGTTATTCTTTGATATTGGAAAGATAGTCGTCGGTTATTTCAAAAATTAATATTCGAACTTTAATCATTTTTTAATCGCAAACATAATATTTTAAATTCTCTTAAGGGGGTATATATATCATCTCTGAGGCCTAAAAATGATACCTAACTTTGGCAATTTATTTAAGGAGAATAATTTACTCAATCGAAAACTTTTTATAAGGACTTTATTACATAAACCTTAAAGTGCAAAAAAATATTAACATTTTTTTTATTTTACAAAATGGTGGTGCCTTGGCCGCATCGCCGAGCTTCTTTTTTAAATAGGCGCTCCCACGATATACATATATATCGTTATATTATTATATATTGTTACATAATACAGAATTACAGTATAAATCGTGCGTTAAGAAAAATAAATCTTTATCGTGCGAATTTGATTTGCCAAACGTAACAGTCAACTGTTTATGCGGTACATGAAAGTCACTTCATACTCTAACAAATAAACAGTATGTTGTTAAACACGAGAAGATCTAAACGTTGAAGGTAGGACAGTAGGAGATCAGGTGGAGAGGGAAGAGAGCGAGCGATATTGTTCTTGATTTGATGGATATAGTTCTATTGTCGATACGCATTTGGAAAGGTTCACACAAATTTTCAAATGGATCTGTCACCTAGAGAAGATCGGAATTCTTATTCGAGACCAGGTATATGTTAATTACATAATTATTTATATAAGTATAATATTAAATATTACACATTTATTTTCGTTATGTTTTCTCAAGACAATAAAACACTGATATCGGCTAATTATAAGTTTATCAGCATTGAAAGGCGACGCTGTCGTTCGTATCTCCAAGTTTTTAAATATAATCCGCACAATTTTTTAAATTATGCCAATGTTTCACTGTAGCATGGTCATTGTTTCTTTAAATACAAAAAATATATGTTACATATTTTTCATAACACTATTGAAATTTCTCTACTAAAACTATATCCTATATATGTATAGGGTTTTAAAATTATATTTGTAATTGTAATATATTATATTTCTTGACACGTACTTATAATTATTACTAGCGTTTCGGCCCGCGCTTCGCGCGGGTTTCAAAGCTAGCGCGTGGAACTCAAAGCTAGGAAACTATAGATCTATATGAGGAAGCAATGTGCAAGTTTCTACTTGCACACTTAAAAGCAATGTGCAAGTTTCTACTTGCACACTTAAAAGCAATGTGCAAGTTTCTACTTGCACACTTAAAAGCTATGAGGAAGCAATGTGCAATTTTTTACCTGCACACTTTTTTATTATCCTAAAACATCATTTTTTGAAGTCTCAATTATTGAGATTTGAGATGTTCTAACTGTCCCCCTTAGAAATAGATGAAATAGTGAGTAAACTAAGGTTTAAAGTTAACCGACGTTTGTCACGACAATAGATTTCCTCGTCACCCATGAGGTACTATTGTTGACGCGTTTTTTTTTAAGTGGTTTCCCCTGTAGGCCTAGTCCACTAAAAAATAATATTTGGATATAATCGAATTTTTATGATTATAACTATAACAGAGAAGAAAATAAAACTATATGTATTATTATACATATACTCTTAGAAACAGAGTAAAAAATTTAGAATATTTTTTCTATTTTTTTATTATATTTTTTACTGTATATGTGTAGTACATATAAAAACTCGATCATTTTCTAATATTATTTTTTACACACTCGTCTTTGTGACAAATATGATGTCTTGTTCAGACACGATGCCTTGTTTAAACACGATCGAAATTTATCCTTTTTTTGAGTTGAAGTACCTTCCGCTTACCTGTTCTTATTAGCTCTCATAAATTAAGGATATATAATATTGTTTTTTACCGGCTGAAATACTCACCGCTGACCCGGCATTATTGGCTCTCCTCTAATTTTTTTGCATGTCAATTTACAAAATTTCTTAATATACAACATTTTTTGTAAAAGATTTTAAATTTCCCTCAATAAGATGTCCTTGATTGCTGTTTTCATCGACTTTAACTTTGACACTATCCCTTTTAGTTGCTCTTGAGAATGCTACATAGAGTTGTCCATGAGCAAATACGGGTTGTGGCAGATAAATCCCAACTTTTTCTAAAGTTTGTCCCTGGGATTTATTGATTGTCATAGCAAATGCCACTCTAATAGGAAACTGTCTTCGTTTGAGCTTAAACGGGAGTTCCGAGTCATTTGGAAGGAAATCTATCCTTGGTAAAAAGACAATCTGACCTCTGGCAGGGCCAGTTAGAACCTCCGCATAAATAAGATTAGGTTTCAAATCAGTAACAATAAATCTTGTGCCATTGCATAGTCCTTTCTTTGTATTCAAATTCCTTAACAGGATAATTGTAGCACCGACTTTTATTTTGAGTTGATGAACTGGCATCCCAGAAGGTGTCACAGAGTTTAAATACGTGAACTTATATATTATTTATGTGACAGAAATTTAAACAGACAATATATATTTTATTTTAAATAAAATATAACATCTATTTTATATTTCTTTCACAATAATAAGTATAATCATTATGTATTTTGTCTATCAATATAAATATATAATTTACATATATAACACAATAAAAACTAATCTCAACTTCTCAAAATCAGACGATTGTGTTTTATAATATAAATATAAAGCACCAAGAAAGGAGGTAATAAATAAAAATAATGTAAATATATGTTTTTGTTGCTACATTAGCCTTTTATTTTCTCTTTATATCTCTTTCTCACTCAATGTTAATAAATGTTATCAAAATACGTAACTGTTAAAATCGTCTAAATTATCAAAAGTATATCAACATAATAAAATATACGGTTATTATTTTAAAAATAAACAGTCTTTCTCTTAAAAGAATTATTATATATTATAAAGAATTGTTATATGTGTGAAAAATATAAGTGTGAAAATAAAAATATATTCTATACACATATATAATGCACATTATGCACGTATTGCACATATAAAAAGTAAATAAAACTAATCTTTGTACTATTTATAAAACCTTTAAAATAGTTTTTATCTTTTGGTAATTATAATGTTTAGTGTTCATCATTTGATGAACACTCATCATTCAGTTCATCACTTTCCGAATTATCTGACGATGAGTTTGAACTTAATGGGGGCGTTTCCTCCTTTCGACATTTTTTTTTCTTTCCTAAAACAAATAACAAGAGATATCATTACATACGAAGCGCATTGAAAAAAGGATAAAGTTCAGATTGCAGAAGATGCACAAAATATATGCATATATACATATAATAGTCATTAATATATATAGATACTCTTTTCCATGGGTCTCTGTTGAACTAATTTCTATTTCTATTTCAATTAATGTTATATATGTATATAAGTGTGTGTGTGTGTGTGTGTGTGTGTGTGTGTGTGTGTACATACATACATACTTATACATATATACTTATATACATATATAACATTAATTGAAATAGAAATAAAAATTAGTACCCACAGAGACCCACGGAAAAGAGTATGTTGCAATTATATTAATAACTATTTTAATCATAACATAGTCAATTAGAACACTCAAACAATTTGTATATATGTAATAAATTATCACATTAGAAAACTTCCACATTAAAAGAAAAGAAATTTTTTATTGACTTTTAAACTTACTCAGATTTTCTTTGTGCTCTTTGTTTTGCATGTTTTAACCATTCTGCAGCAACAGAAGAAATTTGCTCACACGTAATATCTTGATGTCGCATTTGAACAACAACTGAAAATTATAAAGCAAATGTAAATGCTAAAAGAAACAACAGTGAGTACAAATATTTTAGTAAAAAAATTTATTTATTGCTTTTGTATAGATAGATAAAATTCAAATGAATTTCAAAAAATTAAAAAAACTTGGTCAAATCTAGCATTATAATACACAGCAACAATAATTCAAATTCGCAAAGTATATACAAATTTTGTGAAATATAGAATTTGAAAATATTCAAAAAGTTAATATAAAATATGTTACATTTTTGTTGGCGAATTTTTATGTTTTCCGGGCGTAACTCCGGTTCGCCAATTGGCGTAAGATGCCGGGTCGACCCCGACAGAGATCCGACGTGCGGTTTGAATGAGACACTTGATTTGGGAGGAATGCACAAATATCGTTTAATTGTCAGGTTAATACAAATGCTGGTTGACGCGCTCTCATTTGAGCACGACACTCGGCGCGCACGTGATTCGATGAGCGCTGGTCACGTGATACGAAAGTGTTCGTAGAGCGCGGAGGCGATGGCAATTAAGACGCGCAATGTAGCTTGCACGCGATGAACGCACTTGAGGCGTTATACAGCAGTCGCACTTGTTCGTAACACAAGACGCGAGAATGTTCACAAAAGTCGGCTCGATCACGATGATCGAGCGCACAATGGCGAGGCACGCAGGGTGACTTATACGCGAATGTTCACTGCTCGCGGAGGCGAGAGCGAATTGCAGCACGCACGAACGGCGCGATAATTAGCGGTGCTCTGACAGAGCAGTAAACTCGGATGCACGACGGTATTTTTGAGACCGCGTGAACCGGGGTACGTTAACGGAAGCACGACGGTATACGACCTCGTGAACCGGAGTACTTTTTGCTACTGACCGCGAACTCTCGTGTTTCGGGAGCTTTCCTTTGCGCGACGCGTATCGACCAATCACCTGCGTTTCCGGGATCATGCGATCACGGCATGACAGGATCGATACGTGCCGCGAGAGACTTCGCGGTGAGGGTTGACGGGGGGAGCGGCGCGAAATCCCTTCGTTCGGAGGGCGACTGACGGATGGCGTTACCGGTACGGTATTGATCCGCGATCGCGAGAAAATTACGGAACAATTTTTATTATAACAATTAACTTCATATTTTAATAATAAACTTTTCTTATAAAATATTTTTGAGACAATGTCTTTATATCTTTTGTGTCATGAAAACTGAAAATTCTTAAGCATACGAATTCATATTATGTATTAACTGTTAATAATTAACAAAATGTCTGATAAGTGTTGCTACAATACTTTTTCCAATAAAATTTTTCCAATAAATATCTAATATGAGCACTACACGTGCAAAATATTAATTTTGACTGCATGCTTGTACAAACAAATAATGAAAAATTCATGTAAAATATAATTTCACATTCTGCCCCTTTTACAGTTATTAAGCATGTTTAGATCAATATATATGTATAATAATGTGTATATGTAAAAGTATTTCATATCAACAAAATAAAAAAAAGTAAAAAGAAATATTTTTTAACAATTTCTAGGTTAGGTTAGATTAAATAATGTATGAGGACACAGAGAGGACACTTGCCAAAAGATTAAAGAGTAATAAAGCAAGAAAAAAAATATAATGCGTGAAAAATAAAAAGTATAATTATATAAAAGCATAGAAAACAGTTACTTACATGTTTGGTGTGTTCTTCCACACTTTCTTATTCTTCCTTTATAGATTTCGTCACTCTGATTAGCGAAATTGCCAAAACTAAATAACATAAATAAATTGATGGTAACATATGAAATTTTCTTGACACAGAAACACATTTAAATTTATAGAAGAATGATGGATAGATATTTGCACACTTACTACATCAATGGATTCTGCACACAAAATGCTGAAACGTTTGCCATGCGGCAAGAAGCGAACGCAGTATAGCCAATCAACGCGCACGCGCGCGTGTGGCTTTTTAACCTAAATTCTTTTGTACGTCGCGGCAACGTGTAAAAGACGTAACTTATTTTTTTGCGACTTTGTGACCAATATAGCACGTTTCTTTTACGTCTAGTGCCGGCAGGGTTGTGTTCCGGCCTTAACTGATCCATGGTTATGTAGTCCATGGTTATATAGGGAGTTTTCCAGCAAGCGACACAAGTCGACACAAGCATCGTTCTATCTTTCTTTTTTGGTAATGAGTAACAAAGATAAAACGATACTTTTGTCGACTTGCGTCGCTTGCTGGAAAGCTCCCATAGTCAAGAAGGGCAGTCCCAATACATGGTTATAGAGTCAGTTAGGGAGTGCATCAACAGCTGCATGTTCCAACATCCCTTTTTTTCATGATTTTTTTTATTTTATACGGAAAAAATCAAACTTGTTTGCTGATAAACAGTAAGTAGTACAAAAATCGATAAAAATTAGTTTCTTTGATTAATTTTATGTTTTCAAGTTCAATTTTCGGAGCAATTTAAATTTTGCAATTTTTTTCTTTGATGCTCCTGCACGTGTGCTCTGTGTTCTTCTATCACGTGATGGTAGAGGAACATTAAACTCAAACTTGAGATCACGTGCTCGCGATCTCAAGTTTGCAAAGAAGCATTTCTTTATTAAAAGAAATGTTAAAAACTGTTTTTTCTTTAAAATATTCAATTAGTTAATAATAAATTTTAAACTTTTTTTCATGGCAAATAGTACTATTAGATGAAACATTAATCCCAGTAAAATTTCAAGATGAGCATAGGCACGGTTCCGAAGATACAAGGGGGTGAAAATGTTGATTTCCAGTCAGGGTATGTATTGCATAAGGAAGAATGCGTGGCTGAAGTTCACGTATTATTGAGGGTATTTTCTGTCGAATGGATCATCTACGATTCATTGTTCAGAGAATGAACGATCTACTATTCGCTGCTATTTCATTTATGGGGAGGGGGGGTGCTTTATAAAGCACCCTGAAAATACGTTCCCTATTAATCACTGACCAAGTCTTTGAAGCAATTCAATTACCGAGGAAATACTCAAATTGAAAGATAGAGTCTCGCTACATGACGCACTCACAAGTTCTCTCGCAGTTCTCTCGTTCTTCTTTCATGGATTATATAAGAAACCATCACTTTCACCCCTTCATATCTCGGGAACCGTGCTTATGCTCATCTTAAAATTTCTCTGAGATTAATGTCCCATCATATGGTACTATTTGGCATAAAAAAAAGTTTGAAATTCGAAGTCAAAAATTGAGCGAAAAAACAGGTCTTTTTGCCATCACTCTTTAATTTTTATCTGCAGACAGGAGCACGCTATTATCTAACCTCAATTTCTCTTGCTTCCTCATAGAGGAAGCTTTGTTTTTATAATCTTCGTATATGGACCTTTGATCGCATATAATTTAAAGCTAGGTCTAATCAACCAACTTCTTTTAGATTTCGATGCCAATGTGTTCAGAATGTTCTAAAACGTCGGAAAATTGAACAAAGACAGAACTCGACGCAGGTGTGCACCCGAGTAAAGTTTCCGAACGCAACCTAAAAGGTTGCAAGACATTGGCCGCGTATCGGACCTCTTCTTCTTCCTTACGAGCCATTACCCAAGAAAGAAGAAGAGGTCCGATACGCGGCCAATTTCATATGTTGCAGTGATCGGCAAAAAAAATTTTTATTATTTATTTTTTAAATCTAAAAGCAATCATTAATAAGCCAAAATACAATATTAAGTGCCAAAAAAAGGCAATAGAAACAGGGAATAGGAACAGAATGCATTGATACACGGCTTCCGATAGGTTGAAAATCTACATTCTGTTGCTATTCCCTATTCCCTATTGCCTGTACCTTTGTATTGTGTTCCGGCCTTAACTAGTCCATGGTTATATAGTCAAAAAGGGCAGTCCCAGTACATGGGTTATAGAGTCAAGGGAGCGCACCAACAGTTGCATGTTCCAACATCCCTTCTCTTTCATGATTTTTTTATTCTATACGGAAAAAAAATCAAACCCGTTTTGCTGATAAACAGTAAGTAGTATAAAAATCGATAGAAATTAGTTTTTTTGATTAATTTTTTGTTTTTAAGTTCAATTTCCAGAGCAATTTAAATTTTGCAATTTTCTTTTTGCTGCTCCTGCACGTGTGCTCTGTGTTCTTCTATCACGTGGTGGTAGAGGAACATTAAACACACGTGCTCCCGATCTCAGGTTTACAAAGCATTTCTTTATTTTAAAAAATGTTAAAAACTGTTTTTTCTTTAAAATATTCAATTAGTTAATAATGATATGCATATACTATTAAAATTAAATTGATTTTAAAGTACACAAAACACGTGCTTGAGATATTTTATATTTTACAAAGAACAATTTTATTATTTTAAAAAATTTTGAAAAACTTTTTTAATTGTAATAATAATAATAATAATATATATGTTTAATTATTTAATAATAACATATATGTTGTTAAAATTTAATTTTAATCTGCAAACAGGAGCACGTGCTATTATCTAACCTCAATTTCTTTTGCTTTTTCACAGAGGAAGCTTTGTTTTCATAATCCTCGTACATGGATTTTTGATCGCATATAAAGCTAGGTCTAATCAACCAAGTTTTAAGTTTTCGATGCCAATGTGTTCAGAATGTTCTAAAACGTAGGAAACGCGCGCGCGTGTGTGTGTGTGTGTGTGTGTGTGTGTGTGTGTGTGTGTGTGTGTGTGTGTGTGTGTGTGTGTGTGTGCGCGCGCGTGCGGATTTATCTATAACTCAAGAACTAATCAACCAAATATTAAAGAATTATGTATGAAATAGAGATAGAAAATGTAGATATTTTAATTGGAATAAATTTTGAACGGTTTTAATTTGTTTTCGTCTAACGATAACTTGTTAATCAATTTTAAATTTTGAGCTCAGAGTAAGATAGACTTAAATTTATATTTAGTCTCTCACGATACTTCATATAGACGAGACGCTGATCGAGATTTCTTTTCTTTTTCTTTTCAGGTGATATAACCATCGATTATCGCAATTCGTTTGAAGAGGCACTACAACGTCACTCTCCAAAATGGATATTTTAAGATCTACTAAAGATTCACATTCTTTTGCGTTACCAGGTATTTCAATTATTTAATTAGCGCTGCATAAGAATAATAAAAATACTTAAATTTACTTATTTACTTCTTAATTTCTTAAAGAAAATACCATAAAATAAGGTGCGGAATTCATAAATGTTTGAAATCAAAACAGCTACACATATACTCGACTCTATAGTAACGTATAGTTTTCAAAATTAGATTATTACCTCACAGTTTTTATTAACTGACATTTTGTGCATCTTTTTAAATGTATAAAATATATTGTATCTTGCATAACGGTCTGAAAATTGCTTGCATTTTACAAATAATATATTACACGCAATTACCATAATAATTTTAATTACAATATATTATTCTTGGTCGTGTATTTACTTGTTACATTTATATATCATTACTTATTACTTATACTTTTTTTTATCTTCTTAATTATAAGAATTGGCACGTGTAACCGATACCCATTTAGAATTGATTGTGGACTTTAAACGAAGAGTTCTTAAAGGAAAAGTGATTTTGACAATAACAAAACTACCTTCAATTAATCAGATTGTAAGTGAATATTTCCTTTTATATTAAGTAAAAATTTTGACTGCAGATTATTAATATGTAATATCAAATAATTAGATTTTGGATAATCTCGGACTTGATATATCATGTGTCACTAACGTGCTTGATGGAACACCTTTACATCATCATCATGTTGTAACTAATTCTGCTTTTGGAAGTCCATTTTGCGTAGATTTACCACCAACTATCGGCACTACTTATAACCCTGAGTAAATATATAAGATATTTTTAAAGAAATATATTGATAAAAGTTATTGATGTAAGAATTAAATACAAATACGATACTTTCAGATGTAAAATTCAAATTGAATATGAAACAAGTCAGAACTCTCCTGCATTATATTGGCTAACACCCGCGCAAACTGGCTTTGGTAGACATCCCTTTCTACTGTCTAACAACAAGGTAAACTAACTAACTAATCAAACAAAGATATTTTTCTATATAAATGTAGAGTGTATAAAAATCTGTATTCTTTCAGCTAATATACGCTAGAACATGGTTTCCTTGTCAGGACACTCCGTCTGTCAAATTTACGTACTCGGCTAAGGTAAGAATTTGAACACAATATTTTATATGCTTCCAGGATTTATTTATTTACATAAAATTAATGACATTTGATTGATTATTATTGACATTATTGATAAAAATAATAAAATTGCGAAGAGATAGACTGCATTAGTAAAAAAAGAACTAAATGTTTTTGAACACAAATGAACACAAATCTATATTTTCTTAGAAACTGCTTCAGTATAACTAAAATAAAATATTTATTTAATTTTTATATTTGGATGTTTTATTTTTAGATTTCGGTACCAAAAAATTTTTCAGTTTTAATGTCCGCACTTTCGCATAATAATGTAGACCGCGAGGATCCGCAACTAGACAAATATGAATTCCGTCAAGATTTACCTGTATCATCTTATGCGGTGATTATTACTGTGGGTTTATTACAAACGAAAAAACTTAATGAAAGAATGAATATATTTGCCGAAGAAAACATTTTTGAGTCTACTTATATCCAGAATTTTTGTTCAACTCTGATTGAAACCATGCAAATTGCCGAAAGATTGTGTGGTTCTTATATGTGGGGTAAAATATTGACTAGATTTTTTTATATTATTTACTTAAATTCAATTAAATTTAAATTTCTTTAAATTTTTTAAAATCATTTTGATATGTTTATTTAAATACGAATAATAAATTTTTGTTTTTGTGTATTATTACACTGCAAACCCAAGTGTATTAATTTTAGCTCTTCATACACATTTCTTGCCATTTTAAATCATGTCATTTAACACGATTGAACATATTAATTTTTAATTTTACACGATTATGCGTGTTAAATGACGCAATTCAGCACATAAAGAAATGTGGAAAGGAGCTTCAGTCAAATGTGTCATTTTTAGGGTCAGTTTCACAAAAGTCGATTAACTGTAACCTTCAATTAAACTCACTCTTCATCTCTTTCTAAGGGGGACAATTAGAAAGAGATGAAGAGTGAGTTTATAATCGAAGGTTACATTTAATCGACGTTGGTGAAACTAGCCCTTGGTAATATCTGTGTAAAAATAACACACTTGGATTTGCAGTGCAATCTTTCTTTTGTTTACTTGTTATTACATTTAAAATAATATTTCTAGGTAAATACGATATATGCGTGCTTCCACCAAGTATCGCCCATTTCGAAATAGAATGTCCGTGCGTGACATTTATTTCGTCGACTCTACTTGGCGGAGATCGTTCTTATGTCGGTGATTCGCTTGCTCGGAACATCTCACAGAGCTGGGCAGGAAATTTAGTTACGTGTTCAAATTATGAACATCTGTGGTTAAATAAGAGTTTGAGCATTTTTATTTCCAGGAAAATTAAACGCGCAATGTTGTATCATGAAGACATAGATGTTTTTCTTCAAAGGGAAGGAGCGAAGAATCTTAATAGTTTGGTAAGATATTCATTTTGACTAACAATAAGTAAAGAAATAAAGTAATAAATAATGTCACCAGTTGATAATATTTTGTATGCACTATAAACGTGTACACCCAATTTCTGAATTCTTACTAGATTATCTTCTCATATTGTATTGTGTAAATTGTATTGTAGGTCCGAGAACCCGCAAATGTCGCTTTGCTAAGATGCTTATTATCCAATTTTCAATTCACCTCAGTGTTACCTCATATAATCACTAAATATGTGCCTTACGAGAGGGGATATTTTCTCTTATGTCATCTGGAGAATATATTAGGAGGACACACAGTATTCGATCCATTTCTTATTTCGTATTTTCGTAAATTTGCATACGGAAGTATAAACACTAAGGATTGGAAGAACTACTTGTATGAATATTTTTCTAACAAAAAGGAGGTAACATCTTTTTTATACATACAAACTACAGTTTTATCAGTATCTATATGTTTAACATTAAATAATGACTTTTTTGTTGATTTCAGATGTTAGATGGTGTTGAATGGCACTTCTGGTTTGGTGACACTTTTTCCACACTTAACTCACCCCATTTGTTGCAAATGTTCTCCTTGTGGGAACATAAGTGTTTCAGCATAGTTAAAAAATGGATCAATTGGGATAATCGTGTTCATAATATACCTCCTCCTGTGACAGCAGGCGATAGGAACCTCTGTAACGTTCAGAAAATAATATTATTAAACGACTTACATTCTTTTCATTTGTTTCTGACCATAGAAAAACTGGATCGTATTTACCATCATTTCTTCCGCGGTACCATAAATGGAAAAATGCGGTAAATATGCATATCCTCATTTAAATTGATTCGCAATTGCTTAATGTAAAGTGCATCACGTATTTCACAGATTTCTTTGGTTGCTATTGTGCATTAAAGTTCGATGGGCTGACAAAGTTGCACTAGCTTTGAACTTTGCTACCGAACATTGTTCGCCAAATTATGCATGTCCTATATTTCAACATTTGTACGAATGGGAAGAAATGCGTGAAGAAGCGATTGAAACATATAATCGCAATAAAAAAAAGATGTTGAATAAAACCCGGGAAAAAATAGGCCAAATTCTACACCAAAACTTGTAATTATTTTTGCAACAATTAGCCTGATTTTATTTTTAATGGGTAAGTCATTAGTAACTGCAATATATAATTCTTTTACTATATAAAAGAGACTCTTGAAAAATGTAGAAATCTTTATGAAACTAATTTGGAAGAGACAAATTTCTACACCCCGCGTTTATTTCATTTTCTGAGTTGCAGAGCCAACGATAGGAAATAACTGGATTCACGATGATGCCTGATGACAATTCCCATTGAATCGTCGAATGATATTTAAATTTGTAAAAGTAAATATATCTTTTATATACAGAGTATCATGTAATTAATGTATACAGAAATAACATGTAATTATATTAGTAGTGTAATTCATTGTATTAAACATATAAATGTATCAGCATAAATTTTTAAACTTTACTTTTTTTACAATAGACTACGTATTACTTCAACTAAAATATCAGATCTTGACAAAGAGATCGAATCCTATAGATATACGTAAATAAATTCTTGATACTACCTGCTTGAATCGCATATGCATACCTCGCATTTTTTGTCCATTCGATGAATAATATTTATTATATAGGGTAAAAATACTAAAAATAGTTATTACCTCATAATCTCAATTTCAGAAAAATTTATAAGGTGTATGTTGTTGACATCAATTTTTTTAATAATATTTATAACAGAAAATTAATTTAGTTAGGAAATTAATTTTTCTTTCCTAATGCTTAAAAGACAGCTGTAACATGTATTCGTCGATTTTTCTGATAATCCTATAAAAAATTAATGTTTGTTGGATTTTAATTATTGCTAACAAAATATGTGCGAAATTATTCGATTTGTAGTGGATTTGTGCGCTAGAATTGAATATATTATAATATGAGAGTAGATCGAAAAATAACTTTCTTTTCAACCATAAAATTACGTTTAATGCATTAAAAAATATAGAGAGTAAATCAAAGTTTTGATTTGAAACAACGCTAAAAAGCAATGTATAATATATTTGTATATACGAATGATGAAGAAATTATGTATGCATTATAGGAATTATATATATTATATTTATTTAATCCTTGCCTTGCGGCTTAGGATGACTTCCGTCAACCCTTACATAAATTTACGCTTTCTCCTTTACATACATACATTTATATTTCATTTACAAACAACTAGCATTCTGTCTTTCCATTTCCCCTCCCACTATTCTTCTTCCGTCCCCTTCCCCCCTTCCGCTTCCCTTCTAACCTTTTCTATCCATTTCATTACCTCTAGTCCATTTCCTTCCTCTCCTAAAAATACATTTAACTGTATCTCATTTTTTGTCGCTTCGCATTCTTTTAGTATATGTTCTATATTCTCCTCTTCTCTTTGGCATATTCTGCATCTTCTATCCTCTTCCGCTCTCCAATGTTCACTGCTTTTTACCTCGCTCCCACATCTGTATCTGGCTATCAACATTCTATCTTTTTTCTTCTTCTTCCCTAGTAAATACTTTGGTAGCTCCTCTGTTACAATCTCTTTATAATTGCTATTGTATCTTGACTCGTTTATCCTTATTTGTCTCTCTTCCTTCTCTTTTTCCTCTATTCTCCTTACGAGGTTCTCCGCCGCCTCCCCGTCCTCTGCCTCCATTTCTCTCCCTAGCTGCTCCTTCTCCATTCCTGCCTTCTCTATTAGTTCTCTTCTCTTCATCTCCCATTTGCTTTCCTCTTTCCTTGGCCTGCTCCTCTCTAGATCTTTTATACATGCTTGAACTATTTTCTTTTCTGACTGTCTCGCCTTCTCCTCGTACCTCACAGCTCTCCTTATTGCCCTCATTTTTATTTCCTTTATTTTGGCCTCTTCCGATATTATGTAATTCGGGGTTCTTCTATCCAATCCTAAAATCCATTTAACGTACTTTCTTTTTATTTTATCTAATCTGCTTTCGTATAACCACCCCCATATTTCGGCTCCATATAATGCCACGCTTTCTACCAGTGCCTCAAACATTTTCATCCTTCTCCCGAAATCCTCTTTAAATATTCTCTCGCCTATGCTCCATGTCCTCTTCATCGCTATTGTAGCCTTTTTCATCCTCTCCTTTATATGACTCTCCGCTCCTCCATTCTTCTGTAGTATATATCCTAGATACTTTATTTCTTTGACCTCCTCTATTTCCTCCTCCCCCCATTTCCATGCCCTTTTCTTCCTTCTCCCCCCCGCTTTCTCGAACACCATTATTTTTTATTTCTCTGGGCTCACACTCAAGCCTTTTCCTTCCAAATACTTCTTGAATCTTCTCATCATTTCCTTCAATTCCGCCTCTCTCGTCGCCATTAACACTACGTCATCCGCGTATGATACTGTCCAGAATTTTTCCTTCCCTATCACCAGTCCTCCTGCTTGTCCTTTTTCCATTCCTTCCTCTAAATCCATGATGTATACATTGAATAGATTCGGGCTCAACGGGCATCCCTGTCTCAGTCCGTTTATTGTCCAAAATTCCTCTGTCTTCTTGTCTCTTATCTTCACTACATTTCTCGTTTCTTTATATGTTTCCATTATTCTTCGCCTCAAATTATCTTCAATTCCTATCTTTTTCATTATTTCATTCAGTTTTCTTCTATCCACTTTATCGAAAGCTGCTCTGAGATCTACAAAGAATGCAAAAATCTTTCCACTTTTCTTACTCAGCTCCTTATTTGCTACATAGTTTACTGTATATACTGCATCCATCGTTCCTCTATTCCTTCTAAACCCGAATTGCACTTCCCTTAACTTAGACTCTATCTCTTTCTCCAATCTGGCATTTAGGATGCTTGCATATATCTTGTACGCCGTATTCATTAGCGTAACTCCTCGGTAATTTTTTGGGTCGTTTCTCTCTCCTCTTTTGTATATTGGGCTGATCATACCTTTATTCCAATCTCCCGGTATACCCTCTCCTTTCCAGATTCTGTTAATTAGCTTCAGGAATTCTTCGCCTACATCCTTTTGCATAAACCTCCACGCCTCGTTCTCAATCCCGTCCTCTCCAGTTGCCTTTCCCATCTTCAGTTTCTTTAGTACTTCGATCACCTCCTCCCTTGATATTTCTTCGACTCCGTTTATACTCTCCGTCCTCGTGCCGTCTTCTTCTTCCTCGTCTTCTATGTCTAGCACCACTCTTTCCTCCGTCCCTCCTAACATTTTCATGAAGTGGTCTCTCCATTCCTCCATTTGTATCTCCTCGCTTATCCCTTCATTTTTCTTTTTCTTATATTTATTTATATACTTCCAGGCTTCCGCTTCGTTTTTAATGTTCCTTATCCTTTCTTCTTCCTCGCTTTCGTGCCTCTTCTTCTGCTCCTTACACCATTCCTTGTGCTCCTTTCTTTCCCTCACAAACTCTTCTTTTCCGATCCTTCCCTTTTTCCAGTTCCTCATCGATTTTCTCAGCCTTCTTTTCCTTTCCTTCCATTCTTTATTATACCATTCTCTTCTTCCTAATCTCCATGGTATTATTCTTTTCTTATGCTTCGTTATAGCGCTCTTTACTTTTTCTTTCATCTCCTTCCAGATATCTTCCGTATCTGTTTGTGTACTCGTCCATCCTTCACATTTCTCATGATATTCTTTCCTCCCTTCTTCTGTCCAGTCGCTTCTTTCTAATTCTATTTCTTTCTTCCTTCCACCTGCCTTCATCACCTTTGGTCCCATCAACTCCACCTCCAGCGGAACATGATCCGATTCCGTTCTGATTCCTTCTTCCACCATATTTATTTCTTCTCCTGCTCTATCATTCCCTAGGACATAGTCTATAACCGATGATCCCAAATCTCCTATATAAGTCCATCCCCCTTCTCTTCCGAAACTCCCGTTTAGTATCGCCCATCCTCTTTCTTCTATTTTATCTATTAGTATACGTCCTTCCCTATTTATAACTTTATCTACCGAGTTTCTGGTCTCGCTCCTCTTTTCTATCTCTTCTTCCTCATTCATCGGTCCTCCTCTGCTTCCCGTTCTCGCATTGAAATCACCTCCTACTAGCAACCATTCTTCGTCCTCTTCTTGTATCTTCTCCCTTAGTGTATCCATCGTATCTTCCATCTTTTGACTGTATAACGTGATTATTCTCCATTTGTTTCCATTATATTCTACTTTTATTTCTGCCACTTCGTCGCTAATCTCCCTAGTCTCTACCAATTTCAAATTCTTGTTGACCGCTGTTATTATCCCTCCTTTTGCTCTTCCTTTTCTGTGTTCTCTTTTCGCTGGTATACAATTCCAAATAAATTTACTGGACAGTTTGTTTTTAATCTTCCTCCATTTATCGTCCTCCACCCATGTCTCCACTAGTCCTATCACATCAAAATTTTCCAAATAATCCCATGTTTCCTCACATTTCTTAATTAGTCCCGCTAAGTTCCAGAAGCATATCCTTAATCCCCCTTCTTTTTCCGCCTTATTTTCTTCTTCTCCCTCCTCTCTCACTCTCCCTCTCTCCCTCTCCCAGTCTTTACTCTTCTCTACTCTTTCTGAAAAACATCTCTGTTTTCCAGCCTTTCGGTGCTTTCATTCCATTTCTTTTCACAATTGTCTATCCATATTCTTTGGTATCCTACCGTTGCTTTCTTCCCCTTCTCTCTCTCCGCCTTTACTATACTCCATAGCTGCTTTTGTATTTGCCTCTCTGTTGCCGTCAGATCATCATCCATATATATCTTTCTTGCTCTTCCTATCTCCTTCCTCTTTGACATTATTTCTTTTTTATCCTCCCATCTATGAAATCTGACTAGCGTCATTTTGTGTTCACCCCGGCCAATTACCTGCACTTCATCCACTTCCACCTTCTTTTTGGAGATTTCTTCAAGTAATTTCACCATCCTCTCCCTTCCTTCACCTCCACTTTCTACTTTTATTCTTTTTACAATTATGTTATTCTTCCTTCTTCTCCTTTCGGCTGATTCAGCGTTTCTTTCCATCTCTTTCATTCTCTCCATTTAGTTCTCTGCTCTCTAGCTTTTCGCCTCCGCAATTCTCCGCTTTTTGTGCTTTCTCCTCCAACTGTTTTATTCTGTTTTCTAAATTCGCTTTTTGCCCTTCCCAAAGCATTTCTCTCTTTCTATATTCCTCCCTCAGGACGTGTATTTCTTTCATTATCTCTTCTTTATCCTTCTTTCTTTCTCTTTCTTGTTCCTCCATTTTCGCTAAGATTTCTTTCAGCATTTTTTCCGCCTCCATGCCTTCTTCTTTCCCTTCCTCTCTTTTTATTTTGTTTGGCGGCGATCTTATTACCCTTTTTTCTTTACTAAAATTTTCCAGTATTTCCTTTTCGGCCCTATCTGCTATTTCTTTTTCTTCCTCCCTTCCTCTTTTTTTTATGTATTCTACAATTGTTCCTTGGCTTCCTGTCCTATCTCTTACTCTTGACAGCTCCCCCGCTCTCGTGGGCCTGCCTCCTGTAGTTCTACCTTTTTCTATCGTCCCCTTCTCCTTCTCGTCTTTAGTATCTTTTTTCTTGCTTTCCCCCTCCTTCTCATCCATCTAAGTCTTCTTCTCGTTTTTGTTATCTCTTCAGCACCTCTTTCCTCCTGTCACTCTCTTCTTTATCGACGCGTGACGCCTCGCGGTGCTCTGGCTTCGGTTTCTCCGTGCTTGTTTCCGCTTCTATCACCTAACCTCTAAATAGTCGCAGCAACACAGAATCCCCGAAATTCGGCCGCAGCTCAGCCTCCACAACGCCAATTTATATCTGCAGTCCGTCCTGCATATCTGTGCATGCAAATTACCTGAAACAAATTCGCCCCACGGCGAAGGAACGGCAGTTAAGCTCGAAAAAATACTGCCGCGTTTGACCAGCGTGTTTCTCTCTACTTACTCAGTACCGGAAGCCCATTATAGGAATTATATTATAATGTGTATGTGGAAAGCCATATGGCATAGTAAACAATATATATTTTGTAGAATATGCAAAATGTTTATTAACACACTAGCTTTTTCGCCCGCGCTTCGCGCGGGCTCAAAAGCTCTTTCTTCTTTTCCCCGAATAGTAATATTTACCCGAAGGTTCCTCCGTAGCCCTCGGCGGGGAAACAGGTGGATAAATGGTAGGAGAGTGAAAGGAGATGAAGGGAGAGATTGAGAGGTGAGGAAGGTGTTGTTTGAAGGGGGTAGATAGGGGAGTGCGAAAGGAAGACGGGAGAATGGAGGCGAAGCGGAAGGTGGTCTGGAGGAGACGGGAATCGTTGGTGAAGTGGCACGTGGAAAGTGAGGTTAGGGAGAAGGGCGGGAGTGAAGGAATGGAGGTAGCAGCCCAGATTACACGACGAGGGAGCTGAGCGAGTTGGCAGCAGGGAGTATCGATCGGGCGATCGATCGATCTGTCGCGAGACAGAGGATTTGTCGATGGTGGCGCGGCAGGTATGGAACGGAGCAGGGAGGCGTCGCGACAGATCGATGGATCGAATGACCGAAGAGGCCGGACAGATAGACAGGTGATGGAAAGAGAAGGAGAGAAAGCGACGGAGTGGTAGAACGAGGAAGGAGAAGAGGTGACGAGCGTGCGTGAACTGGACTTTGGAGGCAAGGAGAAAGGAGCTAGGGGAGTAGATTAAGGGGGAAGATGGACGAGGATAAAGCGGTGGAGGCGAGGGTATGGATACGGGCGAGGACGAGGGACATAGGAAGAAAGGTGAGTAAGAGGTAGGCGGGAGGAGCGGGGACGGATCAGGGGGGAGGGAAGGCGGCGAGCGGGGGAAGGGGGAGAGAAGGAGGGAGGGGAGGAGAGCAGTCTGACGCGTGTTACATTATTTTTGGAAATGTGGGGGAGGCTGGCAGAAGGGAGGGAAGCGAAGAAAGGACAGAAGCAAGGGAGGCGGAGGGAGATGGTTGGAGTAAAGAGGAGGGGAGGGGAAAGGAAGTGGGTTTTTGTTTCAGAGCGAAGACAGAATAGGAAGGAGGGAAGGTGGCGAGCGGGAGGAGAGAGAGAGAGGAAAGGAGGGGGAGAGAGCAGTGGCAGAAAGGAGGGAAGCGGAGAAATGGCTGAAGCAAGGAAGGCGGAAGGAAGGAGATGGAGGAAGGAAGGACGAAGGGAGGGGAAATAATACATACAAGGTGTGCACCGCTTGTCGTTGGGAAATAGGCGGGATCGATGGAGCGATAGATCGATAGTCGAAGGAGAGAGGGAAATGCGAGACGAAGGCACGTGGCAGGTAGTAAGATAGCAGTACGAGCGAAGGTAAGTGAGAGGAGACGGAAAAGTAATCTGCAGCCAAGGAAAAGAAGCGAAAAAAGAGAAAGAGGGGAAGGAAGGGAGAGAAGGAATTAGCGAGGAAAAGAGGAGAGAAGTAAGTAAGTAAGGGTGGAATTAGGCAGGTACACGTAAGGGGGGTAGAAGGAAGGAGAGAGAATAAGAGGGGGAGTCAAGAGATAGAAGTAAGGTAGTGAGAGTAAGAAAGGGTGTATAGGAGAATTGGTTACAGATCACACCTCTATTAAGCTGGACCCCCCACCAGCGCAAATCAAGTTCGCACTAGGTCAAAAATTTAGTGCTATTTAGGTGCTAATTAAGAGCCCTAGTCCGAATTTTGGTGCTCGAACGGTTTAGCAGGAAATCACGTAAAAAATGGGAGGGTCCAGCTTGCCATTAAGCTGGACCCCCCCATATCAGAAAATAAAAAACAAGTACACTATAATTTAGTGCTAATTAAGTGCTAATTAAGTGCCCTAAAATAACGATAAAATATTGACAGATTATAACATTTATTTAAATATACAACTATATATTGAACACAGTACCGTCGCGGTCGACACAAACACTTAAAAAACTTGCTGCATGAATATATTCGTTACTAAAATGATCGAAAACATATATTATCAAAATATTCCCAAATCTGAGTTTATTGCTAACAGTAAAACAATTACGATAATTAACTTAGACCAGCCATTGGCGCTGAGTACTAAGTTCCGTCACCTGATCGTCTACGAATTAGTTGCTCGCATGATTATAGTATTAAAATAATTTTCATACATTGTACTTTAAAAGAATATCACGATTCGAAGCGCGCCGCGCTCCATGGATAAATTAATTAATTTAAACGCTATGCAGCTAGCACTAAATTCGAATCGTGATATTTTCTTAAAGTACAATGCCTCAGGATTACTTTGGGACCATAATAACGCAAGCACCTAATTCTTTGACGATGCAGTAACGAATTATAGAGCGCGGCGCGCGCGCTTCATGAGTTAATTAATTAATTTCAACGTTTTGCAGCTAGCACTAAATTCGAATCGTGATATTTTCTTAAAGTACAATCCCTCAGGATTATTTTAGGACCATAATAACGCGAGCACCTAATTCTTTGACGATGCAGTAACGAATTATAGAGCGCTGCGCGCGAATTCATGAGTTAATTAATTAATTTCAACCCTTTGCAGCTAGCACTAAATTCGAATCGTGATATTTTCTTAAAGTACAATTCCTCAGGATTATTTTAGGACCATAATAACGCGAGCACCTAATTCTTTGACGATTCTGTAACGCACTTTAGAGCGCGGCGCGCGCGCTTCGCGGATAAACTAATTAATTTCAACACTATACAGCTAGCACTAAATTCGAATCGTGATATTTTCTTAAAGTACAATGCCCTCAGGATTATTTTAGGACCATAATAACGCGAGCACCTAATTCTTTGACGATTCTGTAACGCACTTTAGAGCGCGGCGCGCGCGCTTCGCGGATAAACTAATTAATTTCAACACTATACAGCTAGCACTAAATTCGAATCGTGATATTTTCTTAAAGTACAATCCCTCAGGATTATTTTAGGACCATAATAACGCGAGCACCTAATTCTTTGACGATGCAGTAACGAATTATAGAGCGCGGCGCGCGCGCTTCATGAGTTAATTAATTAATTTCAACGCTTTGCAGCTAGCACTAAATTCGAATCGTGATATTTTCTTAAAGTACAATCCCTCAGGATTATTTTAGGACCATAATAACGCGAGCACCTAATTCTTTGACGATTCTGTAACGCACTTTAGAGCGCGGCGCGCGCGCTTCGCGGATAAACTAATTAATTTCAACACTATACAGCTAGCACTAAATTCGAATCGTGATATTTTCTTAAAGTACAATGCCTCAGGATTATTTTAGGACCATAATAACGCAAGCACCTAATTCTTTGACGATGCAGTAACGAACTTTAGAGCGCTGCGCGCGCATTTCATGAGTTAATTAATTAATTTCAACGCTTTGCAGCTAGCACTAAATTCGAATCGTGATATTTTCTTAAAGTACAATCCCTCAGGATTATTTTAGGACCATAATAACGCGAGCACCTAATTCTTTGACGATGCAGTAACGAATTATAGAGCGCGGCGCGCGCGCTTCATGAGTTAATTAATTAATTTCAACGCTTTGCAGCTAGCACTAAATTCGAATCGTGATATTTTCTTAAAGTACAATCCCTCAGGATTATTTTAAGACCATAATAACGCGAGCACCTAATTCTTTGACGATGCAGTAACGAATTATAGAGCGCTGCGCGCGAAATTCATGAGTTAATTAATTAATTTCAACCCTTTGCAGCTAGCACTAAATTCGAATCGTGATATTTTCTTAAAGTACAATTCCTCAGGATTATTTTAGGACCATAATAACGCGAGCACCTAATTCTTTGACGATTCTGTAACGCACTTTAGAGCGCGGCGCGCGCGCTTCGCGGATAAACTAATTAATTTCAACACTATACAGCTAGCACTAAATTCGAATCGTGATATTTTCTTAAAGTACAATCCCTCAGGATTATTTTAGGACCATAATAACGCGAGCACCTAATTCTTTGACGATTCTGTAACGCACTTTAGAGCGCGGCGCGCGCGCTTCGCGGATAAACTAATTAATTTCAACACTATACAGCTAGCACTAAATTCGAATCGTGATATTTTCTTAAAGTACAATCCCTCAGGATTATTTTAGGACCATAATAACGCGAGCACCTAATTCTTTGACGATGCAGTAACGAATTATAGAGCGCGGCGCGCGCGCTTCATGAGTTAATTAATTAATTTCAACGCTTTGCAGCTAGCACTAAATTCGAATCGTGATATTTTCTTAAAGTACAATCCCTCAGGATTATTTTAGGACCATAATAACGCGAGCACCTAATTCTTTGACGATTCTGTAACGCACTTTAGAGCGCGGCGCGCGCGCTTCGCGGATAAACTAATTAATTTCAACACTATACAGCTAGCACTAAATTCGAATCGTGATATTTTCTTAAAGTACAATGCCTCAGGATTATTTTAGGACCATAATAACGCAAGCACCTAATTCTTTGACGATGCAGTAACGAACTTTAGAGCGCTGCGCGCGCATTCATGAGTTAATTAATTAATTTCAACCTTTGCAGCTAGCACTAAATTCGAATCGTGATATTTTCTTAAAGTACAATCCCTCAGGATTATTTTAGGACCATAATAACGCGAGCACCTAATTCTTTGACGATGCAGTAACGAATTATAGAGCGCGGCGCGCGAATTCATGAGTTAATTAATTAATTTCAACCCTTTGCAGCTAGCACTAAATTCGAATCGTGATATTTTCTTAAAGTACAATCCTCAGGATTATTTTAGGACCATAATAACGCGAGCACCTAATTCTTTGACGATTCTGTAACGCACTTTAGAGCGCGGCGCGCGCGCTTCGCGGATAAACTAATTAATTTCAACACTATACAGCTAGCACTAAATTCGAATCGTGATATTTTCTTAAAGTACAATCCCTCAGGATTATTTTAGGACCATAATAACGCGAGCACCTAATTCTTTGACGATGCAGTAACGAACTTTAGAGCGCTGCGCGCGCATTTCATGAGTTAATTAATTAATTTCAACCCTTTGCAGCTAGCACTAAATTCGAATCGTGATATTTTCTTAAAGTACAATCCCTCAGGATTATTTTAGGACCATAATAACGCGAGCACCTAATTCTTTGACGATTCATAAACGAACTTTAGAGCGCTGCGCGCGCATTTCATGAGTTAATTAATTAATTTCAACACTATACAGCTAGCACTAAATTCGAATCGTGATATTTTCTTAAAGTACAATGCCTCAGGATTATTTTAGGACCATAATAACGCAAGCACCTAATTCTTTGACGATGCAGTAACGAATTATAGAGCGCGGCGCGCGCGCTTCATGAGTTAATTAATTAATTTCAACGCTTTGCAGCTAGCACTAAATTCGAATCGTGATATTTTCTTAAAGTACAATCCCTCAGGATTATTTTGGGACCAAAAACACGCGAGCACCTAATTCTTTGACGATGCATAGTGTTGAAATTAATTAGTTTATCCGCGAAGCGCGCGCGCCGCGCTCTAAAGTGCGTTACAGAATCGTCAAAGAATTAGGTGCTCGCGTTATTATGGTCCTAAAATAATCCTGAGGGATTGTACTTTAAGAAAATATCACGATTCGAATTTAGTGCTAGCTGTATAGTGTTGAAATTAATTAGTTTATCCGCGAAGCGCGCGCGCCGCGCTCTAAAGTTCGTTACTGCATCGTCAAAGAATTAGGTGCTTGCGTTATTATGGTCCTAAAATAATCCTGAGGCATTGTACTTTAAGAAAATATCACGATTCGAATTTAGTGCTAGCTGTATAGTGTTGAAATTAATTAGTTTATCCGCGAAGCGCGCGCGCCGCGCTCTAAAGTGCGTTACGAATCGTCAAAGAATTAGGTGCTCGCGTTATTATGGTCCTAAAATAATCCTGAGGGATTGTACTTTAAGAAAATATCACGATTCGAATTTAGTGCTAGCTGCAAAGCGTTGAAATTAATTAATTAACTCATGAAGCGCGCGCGCCGCGCTCTATAAGTTCGTTACTGCATCGTCAAGAATTAGGTGCTTGCGTTATTATGGTCCTAAAATAATCCTGAGGCATTGTACTTTAAGAAAATATCACGATTCGAATTTAGTGCTAGCTGTATAGTGTTGAAATTAATTAGTTTATCCGCGAAGCGCGCGCGCCGCGCTCTAAAGTGCGTTACAGAATCGTCAAAGAATTAGGTGCTCGCGTTATTATGGTCCTAAAATAATCCTGAGGGATTGTACTTTAAGAAAATATCACGATTCGAATTTAGTGCTAGCTGTATAGTGTTGAAATTAATTAGTTTATCCGCGAAGCGCGCGCGCCGCGCTCTAAAGTGCGTTACAGAATCGTCAAAGAATTAGGTGCTCGCGTTATTATGGTCCTAAAATAATCCTGAGGAATTGTACTTTAAGAAAATATCACGATTCGAATTTAGTGCTAGCTGCAAAGGGTTGAAATTAATTAATTAACTCATGAATTTCGCGCGCAGCGCTCTATAATTCGTTACTGCATCGTCAAAGAATTAGGTGCTCGCGTTATTATGGTCCTAAAATAATCCTGAGGGATTGTACTTTAAGAAAATATCACGATTCGAATTTAGTGCTAGCTGTATAGTGTTGAAATTAATTAGTTTATCCGCGAAGCGCGCGCGCCGCGCTCTAAAGTGCGTTACAGAATCGTCAAAGAATTAGGTGCTCGCGTTATTATGGTCCTAAAATAATCCTGAGGGATTGTACTTTAAGAAAATATCACGATTCGAATTTAGTGCTAGCTGCAAAGGGTTGAAATTAATTAATTAACTCATGAATTGCGCGCGCAGCGCTCTATAAGTTCGTTACTGCATCGTCAAAGAATTAGGTGCTTGCGTTATTATGGTCCTAAAATAATCCTGAGGCATTGTACTTTAAGAAAATATCACGATTCGAATTTAGTGCTAGCTGTATAGTGTTGAAATTAATTAGTTTATCCGCGAAGCGCGCGCGCCGCGCTCTAAAGTGCGTTACAGAATCGTCAAAGAATTAGGTGCTCGCGTTATTATGGTCCTAAAATAATCCTGAGGGATTGTACTTTAAGAAAATATCACGATTCGAATTTAGTGCTAGCTGCAAAGGGTTGAAATTAATTAATTAACTCATGAAATGCGCGCGCGCCGCGCTCTAAAGTTCGTTACGGCATCGTCAAAGAATTAGGTGCTCGCGTTATTATGGTCCTAAAATAATCCTGAGGGATTGTACTTTAAGAAAATATCACGATTCGAATTTAGTGCTAGCTGCAAAGGGTTGAAATTAATTAATTAACTCATGAAGCGCGCGCGCAGCGCTCTATAATTCGTTACTGCATCGTCAAAGAATTAGGTGCTCGCGTTATTATGGTCCTAAAATAATCCTGAGGGATTGTACTTTAAGAAAATATCACGATTCGAATTTAGTGCTAGCTGCAAAGCGTTGAAATTAATTAATTAACTCATGAAGCGCGCGCGCCGCGCTCTATAATTCGTTACTGCATCGTCAAAGAATTAGGTGCTCGCGTTATTATGGTCCTAAAATAATCCTGAGGGATTGTACTTTAAGAAAATATCACGATTCGAATTTAGTGCTAGCTGCAAAGCGTTGAAATTAATTAGTTAACTCATGAAGCGCGCGCGCCGCGCTCTAAAGTTCGTTACTGCATCGTCAAAGAATTAGGTGCTTGCGTTATTATGGTCCTAAAATAATCCTGAGGCATTGTACTTTAAGAAAATATCACGATTCGAATTTAGTGCTAGCTGTATAGTGTTGAAATTAATTAGTTTATCCGCGAAGCGCGCGCGCCGCGCTCTAAAGTGCGTTACAGAATCGTCAAAGAATTAGGTGCTCGCGTTATTATGGTCCTAAAATAATCCTGAGGGATTGTACTTTAAGAAAATATCACGATTCGAATTTAGTGCTAGCTGCAAAGCGTTGAAATTAATTAATTACTCATGAAGCGCGCGCGCCGCGCTCTA
>NW_027249799.1:0-74730 GCF_030848795.1 Temnothorax nylanderi
TATTAGTTATAGACATTATTTTTTTATTATAAACAAAAGAAACGTAAAAACAATTGTTTCCGAAAATAAATTTTTTAACTCAATATTCATAAACTACATAAATTGACGAAGATTCTCTGAAATTTCATGCCTCTATCCATTAAAACTCGAAAAGTTATGCAATTTTGAATATTTGGAAAAAAAAACCGATTTTTTAATCGAAATATTGAAAATCGCGGTAGCGACCTCTAAAACTTGTTCGATTTTGCTCCCCTTTTGAAGAAAATTCTTTTTTTTAGGGACGCTTTGATATTTTGGGGTGTATCGCGAAAAACAAAAAGGTTTTTTTGAATCACCCTAATATATATATTATATATATATATATCAATTATAACTTAAAAATGATATTGGAGATACTTTAGTAAATATAATTATCTATTTTGTAATATATTTTTTGTGTAACATACTATAAATTATTTGTATTGTGAGGGAATAAAATTTTTGTCAATGGCTTGCATTGCAGATACAAATGAATGTGTTACTTGAAGCTGACTATATCTGTAAAATTGACCATTTTTCACATGTATGTGATAATTTTCAACTAATACAACAGCCGCAACGTACATAAATACTACACTTAGAAATAAGTTGAAATATTTTAAAATAATTTCTCATGTTACAATCAAAACAGTTAATTAATTAAAATATTATATATAATGTTAATTTTATACATTACATGCAATCAGTAATTTAAGTATGCGGGTACTTGTAGTAGTATCACAAGTTTTGTGTGTATGTACACATACATACATACACACGCATTCTCCCCCACATATCCATATCTACAATCACATGTATATGTATTGTTGCGCTGCGCTCCGCTATCTCAGAGACACTTGCGTTCGCTCCGCGCACTCCCGGCTCGCGTGAAAAGAGAGACAACACTTTATTAGGAAAGGAACTCAAGGGTTTATTAGAAACTCTGTACAAGCGTTTCAGGTGGAGAACACGTCCGAACGATCCGAGTCTCCCCGTAGATCTGACAGTCGTTGTTATTACACAGATCAATACATCCCGTCGTTAGGGAACGCGCTTCGGCTTGAAGCTACTTGTGAGCGAAGTTCAGGCTTCTCGTGAGCGAAGTTCCGCGCGCAACGGGTGTTCCAGCACGGGTGCAACACTGCCCCCTTCTTCCTAGATTGTCGTCCCGAAAATCCTCAGAAGGGCAGTGCCCCGATACACGACTTCCCGGGCACCAGGCTGGCCCCTGGTTCTACCCCGGGCTGCTGCCACAGGTTAACGAACTGCCCTCTCCTGGTCCCTCGCCGTAAAAACACCTCGAGGTAGGCTTCGCTTTTTTCGGCTTTCCCGGAAAGAGCTGGCCAGACTCCTCCCCTCCGACACCAGGGCGAACCATCCTCTTCTGCAGGAACATCCCCGACGTTACCGCTCTTCCTCGAAATCTTCGGACAAGGGGGGGGGAAACTGTTGTAGACCCAACGTCTTAAAGACTCCCCGAGTCCCTGTCTCGGCATTTGCCCTACGTCCCACGGAAAAAACCACAACTCAAAAGAACCGTGGGCGAGACAGTCTTCTTAAAGAATTTCTCTTCCAAAGGAGTCTTGGCCGTTGTTCCGCCGCGGTGGTTCAGGTCGAGATCTCACAAGTCCTCTCAAACCGCAGACTCCCTCTAGAGAAAACCAAAGTAATCACGCAGTAAATTCTAAACAGAACAACTTTTCAAATTAAAAAAAAAAATCCAACACTTCATTAAAGAAACTTGTTATTTACAACATCTACAATCTTACATCAATTTAATTTTTATTCTCTTGTTTATTTCTCCTTCTTTTTTTGGGGGGGGGCTCCAATCTACTTAACCTTTCCTTAACTATACTTTTCTCTCACAGTAAAGAGCTAATCTATCCGAATGAACAACCTTTCTTTTGTGTCTGGGAGATTTCTGAATGCAGTATACCACGTCACTAAGCTTCTTTTTTATGCAAAAGGGTCCTTCCCAATTGCTTTGCAATTTCGGGGCTTTTCCTTTCGTCCTACGAGGATTGTAGAACCAGACTTTCTGCCCCTCTTGAAAAAGAATTTGCCTGGCTCCCCGATCGTACCAGGACTTAACCCGAGAAACTTGATATTCATACGTGCCCTAACACCAGAATGGATTTCCTCAAGTTTTCCCTTTAGATTTCCAATAAACCTCCCGACTGACTGCTCCTCCTCCCCACGAAGCTTTGGTGGACTACCCTGTAACAGATCTAAAGGTAATTTAAGATCTCGAGCAAAACATAATTCGGCAGGAGTTACACCAGTGGTTTCGTGTTTCGAAGATCTGTAAGCTAACAAGAACATGGGAACCCAACGATCCCAATCTCGTTGATTCTCAGAAATGTACTTTGCCAGATAATTAGTAATGGTTTGATGCTGACGCTCAACCTGTCCATCCGACTGAGGATGCAAAGCAGTAGTCCTCGTCTTCCTAATTCCAAGAAGATCCATCAATTCCGTAAAAAGTTTTGATTCGAAATTCCTTCCTTGGTCCGTATGTACTTCTAAGGGGACTCCATATCTAGAAACAAACTGATTAGTAAAGATTTCTGCTACTGTTCTAGCTCTTATGTTCTTCAATGGGAACGCCTCCACCCATTTAGAGAAACAATCTACAACGACAAGGAGATATTTATTCCTGATGCAGTTGTTGGAAGGGGGCCAAGAATATCCATTTGGACTCTCTCAAATGGTGTCTCAACATTGTAAATCTGCAAAGGGGATTTCCCTTTCCCGATGGGCCTTTTTTGGAAATGCAAACCTTACAAGATTTGCACCAATCTTCCACGTCTTGTTTGCAAGTTGCTCAATAAAAACGCTTCCGGATTTTCTCCAACGTTTTATTAATACCAAAATGTCCTCCCGAAGGAGAATCGTGGGCCTCTCTCAGAATCTCCTTAACCCGACTTCGGGGAACAACAAGCTGAAAAAAACTTGTTTTCAGATTTGGGACCTCCCACCTCTTATATAGGATTCCTTCTTCTAAAACTAGAGCGTCCCAATGTAACCAGTAGATTTGAGCGGAAACGTCCTGTCAGGGATTTCAGTACGAGGAGGACGGATTCCAGTTTCCTTAGCTCGAAGAATGAATGTAATTCCCGTGTCCTCACCTTGTTCCTTACGCCAGACCTCTGGGGTCTCTCTGAAGAATCAAACGCGCAACCACCTTGTCCTGTTCTTCGAAATTTTTCTTCTCAACTCTCTCACAATAACCACAGCCAAACTTTTCACACTGACGCCTAGATAGTCCGTCAGCATTCTTATGGGATTCTCCTTTACGATGGATACCTCAAATTCGAATTGCTGGAGCCTTTCCAACCATCGCGCTAACTGCCCTTCCAAATCTCTGAAGGACATAAGCCATTTCAAAGAAACATGGTCGGTTCGGATTAAAAATTTCCGTCCTAAAAGATAATGACGGAAAAATTTAAAAGAGTCCACAACCGCCAAAAGCTCTCGGCGGGTTACACAATAATTTCTCTCCGCCTTATTAAGAACTCGACT
Source organism: Temnothorax nylanderi (assembly GCF_030848795.1). Taxonomy (NCBI): domain Eukaryota; kingdom Metazoa; phylum Arthropoda; class Insecta; order Hymenoptera; family Formicidae; genus Temnothorax; species Temnothorax nylanderi. The sequence goes on from NW_027249799.1 coordinate 3,541, forward strand.
GTAATAGGCTATAATTCTCTCCTTCCCTTCTTGTCTTTGCGACAAAACCGCGCCGATACCGATATTTGAAGCATCGGTATCTAAAACAAATTCTCCCTCTCCTTCAGGAAAAGAAAGGGCCGGAGGAGAAGATAAAACTCGCTTTAATTCCTCAAAAACTCTTTGATGCTCCTCCTTCCAAACAAACTTAGTTTGGTTTCCCGTGAGGGAGTAAAGGGATTTCGCCAAAGAAGAAAATCCTTTAATAAACTTCCGGTAGTACGAGCAAAATCCTAAGAAACTCCGCAATTGTTTTCTCGTATGCGGTACTGACCAATCTTTAACCGCGGTTATCTTTTCAGGATCCGTAGTTATGCTTCTTCCGCCGAAATAACATGTCCCAAATATCTAACGCTTCTACTAAAAAGAGTGCATTTATTTGGATTCAACTTCAGATTAACTTCCCTTAGGCGTAAAAGCACCGTCTCAAGATTCTCAGCATTTCGGAAAAACTTTTACCAAAAATAATTACATCATCTAGATAAACTAAACAAATTTTATTCAAAAATTGTTTAAGGACTTTTTCCATAAGACGCTGAAACGTAGCGGGGGCGTTACAAAGGCCAAAAGGCATAACGGTGAACTGCCAGAGACCGTTACCGATAGAAAACGCTGTCTTTTCTTTGTCTTCAGGACGGATTTTCACTTGCCAGTATCCGCTTTTAAGTCTAAAGTGCAAAACCAGATGTTACCTGATAACTGGTCGAAAATGTCGTCTATTCTGGGAAGAGGAAAAGAATCCTTTTGGTTACAGCATTAACTTTCCTGTAATCCACGCAAAATCTGATAGAGCCATCTTTCTTTTTCACAAGAACTACAGGTGAGATCCAGGGGCTTTGCGATTCCTCAATCACCCCTTGTTTCCTCATATCCTCAATAATCTTATTCACCTCTTCCCGCATTTGGATTGGAATACGACGGGGAACCTGCTTTATGGGAGGAGAATCTTTCACATCTATAGCATGTTTAACAATATCACAATTCCCTGCAATAATTCCTTAGAAAACACATCCTGAAAATCACTCAGAATTGGGCAAAAATCTCCTTTGGGACTCATTTAGATATAGAGAATTATTCACAAAAAGTTCTTCTAAGATAGACAAATCTCCTCCAGAAGAACCTTCCACTCGAGAACATTGAAGACTTTCTCTTATTTAAATCGGGATCAACAAAGAAAGATTCGAAAACATTTTCCAAATTTACTTTTTAAGAAAATCCTTTCCTAATAAGCATCATCAGAAAGTCTCTGCTACAAACATAAGAACTTCAACAGAATATTTACCTAATTGAACATTAACTTTAACTTTAGATTCTAAAGGAAACCCTTTCTCCAGTTGGATACCTCAGATTGCAATTCTCTACTTTAATTCTTTCTATTTTATCGTTCAACCATTTAGAATTAACACAGAAACAATCGGAGCCCGTGTCTATCTTAAAGGAACAACACTTATTGTTTAGTAAACCATATAACAGAAATCTTTTCATTTATTTATCAACATACCACATTTTTTTAAACGAAAAACTTTTGGGTATTTCTCGCAAGAGTTGAGCCCGCCCCGTCAAGCTCAACTAAACCGCGTTCCTCTTCGGGGCATTCAGATCGAAAAATGCCCCGTTTTCCCGCACGTCCAACATTCCCTTCGGTCGGCGACAAATTTGCTGCCGCGCGAGTTTCCCTTCCGGCTTCTCCAGCCTTTCTCTTTTTCCTCATCCTTTCCTTCTTCTTCCCTTCAACCTCCTTCCCGCGCGTCCTTCCTCTCCTCCTTCTCAAAATTCTTTCCAAAATATTTCCCTCCTTCTTTCGAAACACTATTCCTGAATAATTTTTACCGCTTGTTTGACCCTTTCGACGGCTGCTTTTAAGGAGGTTAATCCTCCAAATGGAGAGTCCCTCCTCAAAAAGCCGTCAGATATTGCAGAACAAATTGCGCGCACGCGATCTATCTCGAACCGAAAAAGAACACTCGGGGTAAGCTAATCGCGACAGTCTTTCAATTCCGCGCCAAGAGAAGCCAAATCTTCTCCATTTCTCTGCTTTCGGCCCGTAAATTGCGTATAAAAGTTTTGCGACAAACCCCCTCGCCGAAACGCAACTCCAATTTTCGATTTTAGTTCTTCGAAACATAAATTTTCTAAATTTTCGACCGACTCTAATACCGTCCGCGCTTTTCCCCTAAGACTCGCGGCCAACGCAACGGATTTTGACGCGTCGTCCCAATTATTCGCACGCGCGATGAGAAGAAATTGGGAGAGGAATTCTCGCAGCGGCGTCGAGCCGTCAACGTGTCGGGCTTCAACTTGAAGCCCAATTCCGTACGCGCAACAACTTCCACGCGTTTTTCTTCCGCGACGGCTCGCGCTCCTCGCGTCTACAAAATCACACGCGTCACTTCCGCGACCGCGGCGGCCCGCGCTCCCCGTATCTCCGGTTCGCGTTAGATAAGGAACTTAGCTGCGGGAGTTCTCGACCGCTGTGGCTTCCGCTTCCCGCTGTCGCAGCAACGCCGCATAATCCTCACGCATCTGGCGGATCTTCTGCATCATCGCCTGCAGTGTCACCACTTCCGCTGAGAGCTGAGGGGCGCTCGAGCCGGGTCGTATCTCCGTCTCTGTCTCGAGCCATGGAGCTCTCGGCCTCGGGGTTCCCATCCGCGCTCTCTTTCTCGTCGCGGGTGCTGTCAATGGCTCGGTGCTCGTCATCGTGTCTTCGCTCGTTCCGTCTCCAGTAGATCCGTCTGATCTGAACGATCCGTGCGATCCCGGACGAGCCCCCAAAAATGTTGCGCTGCGCTCCGCTATCTCAGAGACACTCGCGTTCGCTCCGCGCACTCCCGGGCTCGCGTGAAAAGAGAGACACACTTTATTAGGAAAGGAACTCAAGGGTTTATTAGAAACTCTGTACAAGCGTTTCAGGTGGAGAACACGTCCGAACGATCCGAGTCTCCCCGTAGATCTGACAGTCGTTGTTATTACACAGATCAATACATCCCGTCGTTAGGGAACGCGCTTCGGCTTGAAGCTACTCGTGAGCGAAGTTCAGGCTTCTCGTGAGCGAAGTTCCGCGCGCAACGGGTGTTCCAGCACGGGTGCAACAGTATACACCCCCATCCACACCCACACACCCATCCATTTACACGCGTATTCTAACGTTTATTTTATAAGATAAAATAACAAAAAATTCTGGAATTACATTTATTTATAATACAATAATAATCACGTCATCATATCATAACACAGTAAAAAGAAAAAATAATTAGCAAGATTTATCTTCTTTCTTTATTTAGATACTAACTTTATGAATTCTGTTACATTGAAACTTAAAGTCATCATATCATAACACAGTAAAAAGAAAAAATAATTATCAAGATTTATCTTCTTAAAAATGAGAGAATGAAGGGGAAGAGCGAAAAAAGAAAGAGGAAGCTACTGCATAATATTAGCGATCGGATAATACACGCGCACGCACGCACACACACACACACACACACACACACACACACACACACACACACACACACACACACACACCCGCACGTATGCACGCACGCGCACGACCAATAAGTATTATTATTATTACCTCTATCAATACTTGAAACGTCTTGGCTGTTTAAAACAGTGTCTTTGTCATCGGTAGTACAACAACGTTCGTCTCTACGATCTCTATGCTAGGTTGGAGGACGACCTTGTCTGCCACTTATATACCCTGAATTACCGACTCTCCCTGATGACCACCTCTTGGCGGTAAATCCCAAACGCAATCTTCACTGCCGTCCAAAGTATCTCTAAATTCTAAAGGACGTATGGTCAATCATTAGATTCTTGATACATGTAGGCAGTTATAATATTTTTACTTGCATCTTGTATTACTCATTGACTCATTTATCAGATATGCCTAAAAACAAGTTGATCAGAATCGAGACAAACGGTGTATCAATTCATTCAAAACGTAAATATTATATTACATGATAAATGATGCCTCGAATTGCGACAGCACGCGGCTCATGCAAATGTTTACACGCGGCAACCACGCGCCAGAAACGCCTCGTGTGAACAGCTCCTTGATCTCTGTCGTCAATATATATTTCACTATCTATCACGCAGCGATGATTACGATCGTCACTATTTCTAGGTTATAACTGACTTTACAGCTGCTTACAGCCTGAGCGCAGTACACTACACACACGTACATACATATATCGATATATCGACTCGAATTGATTTACTCGCTGGGTTGATAATGGCCGCGTTCAGCAGACCAAGCCGCTCAATAGCAGTCGAACGTGATTGGTTCTTACTTTTAGAACCAACCAATCAAAGCAGTGTGTTGATAAGACGAACTCAACAGTTGTGTCTGCTGAACGTGCCTAATGAGCCCTATTCTTGAATCGTTTTCATGAAACTCGCATGCAAAATTCAATGCTTTTCAAATAGAAAGTCGCATACGAAAATTATTAAGACAGGGCCCCTATTCTTGAAAAATATCGCATACGATATGTCATGAATATCACACTCTGCAACCAATAGCACACTTGCAAAGTGTGATTTTTCTAGTGACATTCTTATAAAATATCGTATGCGATATTTTTCGAGAATAGGGCACCAAGCTCGAGAATATAATCCCTGATTTACCTGATATATATACCTGATATATACGGGCGAAGTTCGCATAATATAGGTATCAACATTGCCCAGGTTATGTACAATATACATATATAGGGCCGATATCACAGTCTCTGATTAACGTGATCCTCCGATTAAACTCACTCTGCATTTCTTTCTAACTGTTCCCCTTAGAAAGAGACGAAGAGTGAGTTTAATCATGAGGCTCACATTAATCGGAGACTCTGATATCGGTCCATATTCTCAACTCTTTTTTATCGATAAAAGCGCGCATTTATTTCTGAAATGTTATAGTTCATGTTACATATATTATAGCATCTTAGAAATAAAAGCGCACTTTTTTATCGCTAAAAGAAAATTGAGAATATGAGCCAGTATATATAAATACGTGATTTAATGCTAATATTGTCCGAACTATATTAATATTGCATACCATGCAAACTTCGCCCATAACATATATACATCATTATTAAGAGTACATTAATAAATGCTTTCCATTTACATCAAAACTCAGATAATTCTCACTTGTGACGTCATTCTGTCTTTACTATTCATTAATTGTCAAAAAGGATAGGACAACGTCACAAGTGACAATTATTTAAGTTTTGATATAAGCACCTAATATTACACACAATATAATATACGTACATTACTTTTATTTGTAACGCTATTTATTTTTTTCTTCTTTATCTTCTTCTCTCTTTCTTCTTTAATTTTAACTTCAACTTGCAAAAATGAAATTGTTAAAATTTTTACTGACAATTTGACTGTGACACACACGAAGCAAGTTGTGCATAGAATCCTAGATAATCAGAAAGGTGACATTAACGGTAAATATATCGATTTATCGCGATTATTCGCCATTTTGCTTTTATTATGATCGCGGTCTGATTCAGGCTGGATCCTTATATTCCTTATAAAAAAAGAAAAAGTGGAACGGAATAATAACGGAATCATTTTGATTGGTTAGCCTTGTAATACTTGTTTTAGTTCTACAGGGCTAAATCAAAATAATTCTACTATTATTTCATTCTGCTATTTCTTTCCTTGAAAATCCAGCCTCATGTTCACAGAGCTATTTGGCCGGGTTTACAATGGATGTCGTAAGTCGTAATATATATATATATATATATACCTATATATATATACCTACTATATATATATATATATATATATATATATATATATATATATTAGAGTAGTCCTTATTTACTGGACAAAATATATATATATACATGCAAAAATAATCGCGTTCAATGTTTTTCCTGAATAAAGAAAGATCATTACAATTTGTGTCGTACAAATGTTTTCTTTAATTAATATAACACTCTTTTACTAACATGCAAGTTTTATTTATTAAATTAATTAGATTTAATCAAATAGAATGTAAAATTAAACAAGTTTAATTGAAAAAATTCAATCTAACTACTTGAGTATACCCCCGCGTGTATAATTATTAAGTGAGCAAGGGAGGCAGAGGGAAGAGATACTATTTCTACAATTTTACAAAAAAATAAAATGTGTCACATTATTTATATTAAGAGAAAGGTTTATCGTACCAATTGCGTTTATGTACAGAAATGTTTTATTCTTAAATTATGCACAAATTACAATCAATACAAATGTATCTGAAACAAGCAGGTTGAGGGATATCTCAATTTTTTGGCTGCTATACGAATATTCAGATAAAATGACAGCTGTTTTGTTAGGTGTCGATATATTGCATCAACCGCCATGTGTTTTTGCAAAATTCATAAAACACGTCTGATTATAGTTGTTGTCATATCCGAAGAAACAACTGTTTTAAATTGATAACTGATTTTTAATAAATGTTGATAATCAATTTAAAACAATTGGTCATATCTATTTTATAACTTAGTATAGTAAAGCTAGTTTATTTGTTCAGATATCCACATTTCGACTGAGTAGTATTATAGTAATAAAGGTATGCGCTAAGTCTGCACTTTAGCTAGATATCATAAAACATGTATCATTCTTTCTCTCTAGCACATCATACATTGGTATTACTAAGTATACGTTTACTTTCTTTTTAAATCACGCGAAACAATGCAGAAAAAAACTCGATATCGAATCCTAAAGTTTAGAAGAATGTTAGAATTGAACAAGTCATTTTCGCCATCATCATGATGCTATTAATTAACACAGCTTTGAAACGTAAAAATCTAGTGTTGTTAAATAACTCTAATAATCATAAATCAAAAACTCAATTTTCTCATGTAAATAGAAAGGAACATTATTGAGAATACCTTTGAACCAGAATTTCTTGGAGATTGCAGCTACCATTGTTACGATTAAATAACAACGAAAATCCATTTTCCTTGTACCGCATCGAGTTGCATCTTAGTTATATCGCATTCGTTTTTCGATTTTTATAATCATCTCCGATAGCGCATATCAAAGTAATCCACGAGATTATCGGATCGAGTAATAAAGTGATAAAGTATCAAAGCAACAATATACATATTTTACCTCAATACGGAACATTCGTGAAAAGTATGTTGAATAATTTGCCTATCGGATTAAAACTCTATTAAGCTAAATTAAATAAACTCGATATCAGAACGATATCAGAACATCACACTGCAAATACCAAATTATATATATTGTGTAAGTACTGAGCGACATATCTAGATAAAAAACCTATCCAGAGCGATAATTGTATGAGCCGCGCGTTATCTAGCCTAATATTAGATCGTTAAACGTTAATGAGTAACCAAGGTATACCATACGGTACATCCAAAGCACTGCCACGTAAGTTAGGAGCTTGGTACAAAAATGAGGCACAGTTTCACAATCGGGGAATTCTCTACCAAATGCTACTCCTCTATCTCCCAATGAATGTATCCGTATATCAAACATGACATTGTAATTACCATCATTAAACTAAACCATGCATAAATATTAATATGTGCCCTTAAATTTGTTTAAGGAGAATGACGATTTCTTAAACAATTGCCGTATTCTTATGTCGGTAGCAAACAGTCTTAACAACGAGCGTAGACTAATCATGCCGCGTTCCATAATCGTGTAGTCCTTGCGTCGGTATGCATCATGTTACATGCTGGGAGTTAACAACTCTCATCAGGTATAACATAGCAACGTTATTAGCAATTGACGATTAGCGACAACGCAACGTAGTTGCTCAGCCACTGTACCATTAACCAGAGCTTCTTTAGGCTTATTGCTCTGCTGCATACGAGGAGGATGAGACCGATGTTCTCTTTGGCCTTTCCCTGCAAATTATTGTTAAACATGAATTCCTTACAATAATAATGTAGATATTTACATTATTTTGTCGTAATTATTTAAGATACGTTGGTTTCTCCCACTGGAACCGAAGATGTATAATGTATGTAGCGTAAACTATAAAGCGTCAATAATGAAAATCTATAGTGTACATCACGTTAACAATAGATTCCCACTTTCCAGCGGGAGAAATCGAACGCAAGATTAGTAATTACGATATGCATTTTTTTTATACATAAGATAGCAAAATAGAACATGTATAAACAAAATTATAAAATTATCTTATTTTTGAAAGAATACATAATAAAATCGAAAATTAACTCGTAGAAATTAAATCGATAAAGATACAACAGTAAAATCGCATAATCAGGTCGCATTTCTAATCAGTATTAACACAAAGTATAGACACATTTTAAATTATACTTTATCAACCAATGTGTACTAAATTAAGTGCACATAATACAATTGAACAAAACATTGAAAAATTGAATATTTTCTTATTAACTTGTTTAAACTTTTAAAATATGTATAACCCTTTACCATTTTATAATCTTTATAATAACTGAATATTAATTAATCAAAAAGAAGACGTAAATGAGTGTAGACTTTGTTTAATTTTATCGTAAGTTTGTAACATGATACATACCGACAGAAAGTTTTTTCAATACCGCACCAATATTAATTTCTGCGTCCTTGGCAAACATCTTCAGTTTCTCGAAGGGAATAGCCACGCCGCCTTTATCGGTTTCCCACTTTCCTTTGCCATCATCTTCGTCACGTTTCTTTTCTCGTTCTTTTTCTTTGCGTTCTTTACGTTGCTCCTTCCTCTTCACTTTATCATCGTCCTCCTCCTAGGCTAAAGCCCTATGTAAAAAAAATTATGGTGTCATATAATATATTATGCTTCATGTTATCGGCGTTTTAAATATACAATATTTCGCGTCTTACCTGTTATCAGAGCGGCTCTTTGAGAGTGGCGACCAGGGCCAACAAACTGAGATACGAATGGCGAGGTCTCAGTAATTCTCCCCCATGTCTACCGAGGGCACTAGTATCGTCAAGAAATTTTATAGAATTTACGGTTATAGGTTACTGTTTGTAAGTTCATGTTGAGTCTGTCCAAGTGGTTCAAATCAGTTTAAGTCTGCTCAAATCTACTTTGGTTTGCTGTTTGCTTACTATTGCTTACTATTAATCACTATTAATATTTATAGTCACAATGAGTCATAAAAAATGTGCAATATTATGTTGTACGTCAACAAGTAAACGGATGTTTACATTTCCAAAACCATTTGTAAATAGAGAAAGATATTTACAATGGTTAGCAGCAACTGGAAATACGAACTTATTGAAGGTACCAGAAAATAAAATTTGTAACCGGACTATATGTGAAGATCATTTTGAAGATAAATATAAATTTTCCAAAAAATTAAGCAAGGATGCTATACCTACTCTATTATTGCCAGGTACTGCTTATATAAATTGATAAACTAATTTGTCATAAGCTTTATTAAAATTTACGTTTAAAATAAGCAAGAACATTGTCATGAAGGAAAGTTTTTAACAATTATAATTTAAAACATTTTATCTTGTTTTTTCAGAACCTCTTAATTTTGAGGAACATTATCCACAGAATGCAGAAATGCTTATGACTGCTACTGCTTCTGTTGAGCCTGTTTATGTATCAAATAGTAAATTTTGAAAAATCTATATAGTCTTTTATTCCATATTTAGAGTAAATGGTATTTATATATATAAATTATAATTGTTTCATTAACAGATGCATGTGAAGTAAATGAACATGAAGAAGATCAAATGGATCGGATTTATCAAGACTACGAAGAACATGAAGATGATAATAGATTAGGTAAAATATGTTGGTCTATTTGTAAGAAGAACATTATTATGAAAGAAAGTTTTTAACAATTATACTTTAAAACATTTCATTTTATTTTTTCAGAACCTCTTAATCTTGAGGAACATTATCCACAGGATGCAGGAATGTCTATGACTGCTACTGCTTCAGTCGAGCCTGTTTATATATCAAATGGTAATTTTAAAAAATCTATATATTTATAGTGTCTTATTCCATATTTAGAGTAAATGGTATTTATATATATAAATTATAATTGTTTCATTAACAGATGCATGTGAAGTAAATGAACATGAAGAAAATCAAGTAGATCTGGTTTATCAAGATCAAGAAAAACATGAAGATGATAATAGATTAGGTAAAATATATTGTCTATTTGTAAGAAGTTATTTATAATAACATTTAATAATAGAGTAATAAACATAAAAGAATATAGTTATTTAAGTTCTTAATCTATTACTCTATTATTTTTTATTTCATTGTAGATGTATTACATACAATAATAGTAATACATTGTATTAATCCTGAAATGTTATTCTAATATGTTATACAGGTACACTATGTGAAAAAGGTAAAAAATTAAATAATTTATCACAGATATCAAGAACTTCGATTAAACATCCATCAAAGCAAGTTTTAAAAAGGAAAGAAAGAGGTATACTTATTTTCTTGTTATAACAAAATATAATAATGGCCATGTTTAAGCCATTATTACAAAATGTAATATTAGCTTGAACACGGACGAAGCTTTTTGTCGAGGGATTGAATGTGATTGATTGGATCTATAAGTAAGAACCAATCAGGCTCAATCGCTCGGCGAGCAGGCTGGTTGTTTTGTCAGCTTGGACACACCCATTTATTAACTGTTTTGCTACGAAAAGAAACTATAATATCTGTTGCTAAATGTTAACTGTGTTCAAATGTTTCGTGTCTAAGTGTCTTCTCCCTGTTATTTTGACATAATAATTAGTTGATCTAAAATGGTATATACTTCTATCAGCTTTATATATATATATATGCTTTTATCAGCTTGCTCTGTCTGTACATACATATAATAAGAGCGGTTTTGAATAAAATAATTATGAAACATCATAGTAAAACAGTTAACTTGAATTTTATTTTAACTAACTGTTTGTGTTTACAGTAATAGAATTTTAAAAAGGATGAAATGTTAGTTAAATTATTGTTAAAGTCAATCAACTGTGTCAAAAATCATACTTAAAATAAGAATAATTTTACCACACATTTATAATGTTTCCTATAACTACAAATCCAATCCGTCTAAAGTTGATCCCAATGGTCAAAGCTCGACTACCGTTTATGGTTGACCAGATGAAACTGTAAAAAAAAACTACTTTTCTTATAATATTTTTTTACTGCAATATATGTAATAATTTATACATATTTGTTATTCTAAAATAATTATGCATGTAATATTTTCATACTGAATAAGTGTCACTAAAATAAGAATAAGGACTGAGGAAAAAATCTACAATAAAGAATTTATGTGAATAAATAATAATTTGGATAGTCCTAAATCAATTTTAGAGGGATTTCACTAAAGGTCATCCTTTCGGATTAAAGTAAGAAGCATCCAGTCTAATTTATTTCGAATAACAATTTATTCTTAAAACAAATTTTTGTAACTAATTACATTATTTTTAATTTCTATAACTAAGTTTTGAAATTTGTAAATAAAAATATCATAGACATATAATACCGATCACATTTTATGTAAAAAATAAAATTAAAATTTTTAATAAATTATGCCACTCTCATAAGTTTTACACACTTTAATCACTTTTTTATAGTTAAAAGTTCTGAAAAATATCAACTAAAAATTGTTTTTTATTTTGAGAAATTACTTGTTAAATTTTGTTCAATACTGGAAACATGATTTGTTAACAATTTTTAGAATTATTATAAATAATGTAAAGTCATTGAGAAAGTGTGTCAGACTCGGGAAATATTATAAATCATTTTCAATTTTAATGAGTTTATTTTTCAATATATATTTTTATGGATTAATCTGAAAATTCAATTGTTCTATTTTTTAATGCTTCTTATTTAAAATATCCTTTTAGTTCCCATTCTGCAATTATTTCAAGTCAGTAAGAACGTCCATCTTCAAGCAAAGGAGCGAAAAATTTACAATTTTATTGTTTCACTAACAAGAACTGTTAGACGTTGTAAACAAAGAAAAGATGACTTGTTGAAACGTTTACATCAAGCAGAAAAATTATTAAAGGATCAACCGTTAAATATATTCAATGAATTACCACAACCAGCTAAAGATTTTTTCATATGTCACTTGAGAAACATGGGAAAAAATAAATATAAAAGAATATATACTTTCGAGGACAAAGCATTTGCGTTAACATTATACAAGAAAAGTCCGACAACATACAGATATATGGCTAGAATATTTCATTTGCCAAGCAGAGAATTATTAAGAAAATTTTTATTAAAAGTACCTATAACACCAGGAATATGTGATAGCATATTCGAAGAAATTAAACATCGTGTAGAAGCATTTGATGACGAAAAATACAAATATTGTATATTAATTTTTGACGAAATGAAATTGGATGTTTCATTAAATTTTAATTCAGCTGCTGATTTAATTGAAGGTTACGTAGATAATGGTCATAATAGAAAAATGGAATTAGCAGATCATGTTTTGGTTTGGATGCTAAAAGGTATATATGGCACTTGTCCATGGAAACAACCAGTTGCATTTTCGTTCTGTAAAGGTACTACACCATGGGAAGACATTGTTCATTCATTTAAGAACATTGTTACACGAGCGCAAAATGTAGGCTTAACAATCGTAGCGTCAGTATGTGATCAAGGAAGCACTAATAGCAAAGCGATAGAAAATCTTATTTTAGATTCAAAACGGCATGCACTTATTAGTAATGAAACGTTAACAGATAATGTTATTATTATTAATAATCAACGGATAGTTCCTCTCTATGATCCACCACATTTATTAAAATGTATTCGTAACAATCTTTTAACAAAAGATTTAAAATACAAATTAAAAGATGATGAGATAGTACGAATAGCAAAATGGCAACATGTGGAAGACGCTTATTTTATTGATTGTAGTAATGGTCATTTAAGAATAATGCGCAAATTAACAGATTTTCACGTAGTGCCAAATAAAATTAAAAAAATGAAGGTTTCTTGTTGCACGCAAATTTTTAGTCGAACCGTGGCCTCAGTGATGTCATTAATGAGTTGCAGCGAAAGTCGAAGTTCTTGTGGAAGTAAATATATGTCGTTAGAAGGAAAAGATACTGCTGAGTTATTATTATTTTTTAATACATTATTTGATAGTGTAAATGGAACTATTGATATAGGAAATGATAAATACGATCAGTTATGGAATGATGCTATTACAGTTTTTAGAACAATGGAATATGAAAAAAGGAAACCACATGATAAAAAAACTCCAAATGTTCTTAAAAATTGGATTCATACTATTCAGGGTTTTAAGTTATTGACTAAATATTTTAAAGAATTAGGCTTTACTCAATTAGTAACTAGAGCTTTCAATCAGGATCCTGTGGAAAATTTTTTTGGACAAGTAAGACAACATGGTGTTAGAAACACGAATCCTAACTGTAGTGCATTCCAAGGTTACTATAAAAGTTTATTGATAAATGCATATGTAAAATCTTCATCAGTGTATGAAAATTGTGAATCTGATACAAGCAGATATTTAATAAATTTGAGGCAATTTTTGCAATCACCAATATCGCAAGAAAATCAAATTACAAATATATTACCAAATATAGAAACACCTGACGAATATGAAATTAACAACAATGTAATATTGAGTATCCAGAATTTTAAATTGCAAAAAGTAATGTCACAGTTCTTTACAAATAATTGTGAAACATGCTCCATGAACAACAATTTGCTGGAACAAAATACAACGTTTATGAATCGCATGGCAAATATAGAACTTATAACTCGTTATTATTTGCCATTAATATCACATTTTCCACAGTTTTCAAATTATATTAAACAGGATGTAATGCAAAAAATTGACTTCGACTTTTTAGAATGCGCTCATTCAATGTCAATGAAGAAGACATTGATATATAAATATATTGATCACGTAATCGTAGAGTATTTTGAAATAATCAGAAAAATTTTAAAAGGATCATTACGCTCATTCCCGACTAATACAGATGATGTACTAATAAAACTTGCGCAACATTATTTCATAAAACACAGCAAAAAAGTTTAAATTATTGTATTCACATATAACATATATATTTACAGATATAAATACAAGTTTAAAAGATGTGTTACGTTTATAAATTTATATTACTTTATAAATATCTTACATCTGTTTATAAAGATTTGGATTATATTTTAAAAACATTACTATTAGTTTTTCAAGATGCGTTTCTAATTACAGGTTTTATATTCACAAGATGTTATATTAATTCACAAGTTCTCTTATTATTTTGTCATATTACATTATTATATGTATTTTAACAGTTTATGTTATATTTATGGAATATTTATGTTTATAGATTGTAATTTTCCATTAATTACAATAAAATAAATTGACATTTTATTTCATTAATATGCGTTTCTTAATTTCGTAACCTTTTTATATATTTTTTAAGCTTTTTATATATTTTTAGCTGAACTTCTTGCACGGTTTATCTTTTCTCTTTTTCTTTTCACGTTGGAGAAAAACAGAAAAGATAAACTGTGCAAGAAGTTCAGCTAAATAAAACGGGATCTCTTTTAAGATATAAGTGAAATACCACTACTTTCATCGTTTCCTTACTTACTCGGTTAGGCGGAGCGCGTGCCCCGAGGGCTTCGTGCCCCGGCGGTCACGGTGTTCTAGAGCCAAGCGTGTCAGAGTGGCGTGAGGCCTCGCGGCCGATCGCCGTTAATACTCCCGCGTGATCCGATTCGAGGACACTGCCAGGCGGGGAGTTTGACTGGGGCGGTACATCTGTCAAAGAATAACGCATCTTTTAAGATATAAGAGATCCCGTTTTATTTAGCTGAACTTCTTGCACAGTTTATCTTTTCTGTTTTTCTCCAACGTGAAAAAAAAAAGAGAAAAGATAAACCGTGCAAAAAGTTCAGCTAAAAAGAATGGGTCTAAGATAATTAGAAAACCGGCGCTATACGACGCCATTAAATTTGTTTGACCCCCATGTCTACGGGTGGCGCTAGTTGGTTCCAATGTCCGTGCCTATCATATATTGAGTTTGTCGGCCCTGGGCGAGACCTTTAGCGTAAAATCGACAATGCATCGGCCCCAAGCATCCATACATGGAATGTATTGCTTGCCATAATAGACAATAGTGACGAAAATGCTGGCCAATTTAATGCGTTTTTCAGATTGTGTAAAGTCAATCTTCAATATCCTCAAATACTGTATATGCTTATATGTATAACGTATGCATTATTCTTTCTGCAGCGTTCAAAGCATCTGGATTTTCTAAGAAAAGGACAAAACTTCCCTCTTTCTCTGTTTTTAAAATTATGTAATTACTGCAATGAGAAAAGGTTAATTGAGTTAAAAATTAACTTCATAGAATTTACTGCATTTCAGTATCCATTGCTCGTATTAAAATCTAAAGTGTATGTAAGAATAATTATATATTTTCAGTACAAAAAATGAATATCAAACACAGTCATACTTAACCTTATAATCTAATGTCATATGTAAATTGATGTAAATAATAATATGTATACTGCTTTACCTCAACCTTTCGAGAGAAATGAAACTTCTACCCACTCTCTTTTTCTTCTTATTACTGAACTTACTCAATATTACATCTGTACTATGTAAGAATTGTCTCGTTAGCTAAACGTGATACAATATACTGCAAAATAACATAAAAATTATTATTTACACCTACTTACATATGAAATATAAGATTGCAAGATTAAATGTGGCTATGTTTCAATAATTATTATCCATATTAAAATCTATAATTACTATTACGTGTACTTTAGATATTTAATAAAAGCAATAAATATTGAAACATAGCATATATGAAGCAAATATACCTTTCGTTACCAACTTACCTAATAAACGAAGTTTTCGATGCAACGTTAAAGGCACTTTACCCTTCAAAGAAAAAACCAAACTCTCTCTCTCTCTCTCTCTCTCTCTCTCTCTCTCTCTCTCTCTCTCTCTCTCTCTCTCTCTCTCTCTCTCTCTCTCCTCTCTCTCTCTCTCTCTCTCTCTCTCTCTCTCTCTCTCTGTCTCTCTGTCTCTCTGTCTCTCTCTCTCTCTCAAATTCTCAAGCAACGCGATACCTAGCATCGCAATGCTAAGACAATAAAAGTTTAATAGGACCTCTCTCTCTCTCTCTCTCTCCCTCTCCCGCTGGTTAAACGGAACATATTACACACTGCAACATATATATATAATATAAAAAGACAAATAGACAATAGACAATTTAGAACCACATTAACCTCACTCGACACGAACCGTGACAGTTCGCACTATCGCATCGCACTAAATCGCAATATTAGCGTCATTCGTACTAACTGATGATATCGATACACGTTTTACCTTCTTACACCGATCTCACGCATTATCTTTCACACCACATTAATAATAAACAATAAATTTGAAAACTATCACTACTAATCTCACATGACACGAACTATCATTCCGTCACAACATATTATTCAATCTCGCCGCAATCTCGATCGCCCGGCTTCGACCGGCCAATCACCGGCACGGAAAAGCGGCAACACTACGTGCGAGATATTCGACTCCAAACAACAACTTCTCGCGTCTCCATGACTTTTTTTATTATAGACTAGCACCACAGACGCGCGCTTCGCGCGCGCTATTTAGCTTTAACATTATGCTATTACTATTACACTATTAATTTCTTGATACACACAACTGTCAAAATATACGATGACAGCTGCAAATGAAGTAAGCGCAGCGAGAAAACCAAGCATGGTCGAATTGGTACAACATTCGCACGGTATACGGGACGTTCCAGGTTCAAACCCTGGCTGGGGTAACATTTTTTTCGCAATAAAAAATTAAACTATTTAACTTAGAAATTACATCAACTGACCAAAATCCTTGATTGAAATTAATAATGTCTCAATGTGATCTGAAAAAGTGCTGTGTGAATCCGACAAACTAAGTTGGCTCACGGTGTTTCTATGTTCATTTCAAAAAGACATTATATATTGCCAGTTAAGTCGAGTTAAAAATTACTTAATTATTTTTTTTAACGTTTAAAATAATATTATTTTAACGTTTAAAAAATGTTATTTTAACGTTTAGAAAAATATTATTTTAACGTTTAATAAACGTTTGTTTTAACATTTAAAAAAATGTTTTTTTAATATTTGGGAAACATTTACATTAAAAGGTTTTTTTTAATAATTTTAAAAATTTATGTTATATTTGATTTTTTATTACAAAATATTATTTTTTGTTCATATTGTACACATTGTATACATAATGTATAACAAAATAAATTACATATAAGAAAAAAAACACATTAACTTGTATTTTAAGGCATTGACAATAAGACCGCTATTTGTATAACGTAATTGAAAATCGAGCAAGGTCCATAAACGGTCATAGCAAAGCCTTTATGCTGAAATAATGTTTCATGTGTAATTTTTAAATATATTTTGTAATTCTTTGAACTGTACGCGGTTATACTATCAGTCTCAACACAGCTCTTAAATTGAATCAGATGAGTAATATCACACATTAAATTGATGCTGCGTTGAGACCAAAAGTAACAGCGCGTACACTTCAAAGAATCAAAAAATTTATTTAAAAATCACATAAGAAATAATATTTTTGCACTAACAAGGGGATATAAAAGTATTTTATTTCCTACTTGACGTTTTTCATTTTTTGTGCCAAAATTTCAATTTATTATAAATATTCTAATTTCAAAATTACTTAAACATAAAATACGATTTTTCAAGCAATTCAAAATAAGAAGATGTAAGTTTTTCATTAAAAACAATGATTAAATATCTGTTAATTAGCATGAATTAATAAATTTTACATTAAAATTAAAATTCTGTGTACATAGCGCGCTCGGAATTCTTCAAAGTCGATTATCTCGAGTTTTTCTGAAAAGCGCGTCTTAATGCTTTGGAAAATTGTTGTCTGGGTGATGACCTTCAAGTACAGTAAGTACAAAAAAAAATCCGTTAGCCTAAAGGTCCCCTTGTAAGATCTTGCTATGACCGTCTAATGGACCATGCTGTTTTTATTTGTGCTTAAAAAAAATTATTATCGAGATTCCAAAAACAATACATTCCAAGGAGAATAGAAAATCAAATTGATAAACTTGATTTAAAAAATTTTAAAAATAAAAAGTAACGTAAATTTGGTCGACATATATGTCAAACAGACATTTTGATTTTTCTGTTCTCCTTGGGATGGTGTATTAAGTTCAATAATACGATATAAAAATAATGAAATTGCACATCAGTACATAATATTATATAAGAAATAGTAAGATAAATGAGTTTTGGAATAATTAATTCTTAGTGTAATATTTTTTTCCGTGTAGTGATGGACTCGTTTAATCGCATTAAGTCGGCATTACCGCCGCTCATCTCGTATCAACGACTTGGAAATGACCGCACCAATTCTTGGTTCTGCCGGATTACACGCGGCGCTTGGCCAAGTCATTATGTTTCAACCGAGATCGTGATGCTGTTGAACGTGAACAAGCAAAACAAAATTGCTATATCCGTACGCCTGTCGCGAGTCTTTCCAAGACGGTTAATTTTTTTTTCATTTAATAAGCGTACATATATTTTTCGCAAATGAATAAAAAGTCATGTAGGATACAATTAAAATAATTAAATTAGAAATGTGCAATGTTCTTCTCATCATAATATTTCTACTTAATGTAAAATTAAAAAAATTCTTTATTTAATAGCTTATCACTTAAGTTTCTCCTCTCACTTATCAAAATTAATTTCTAATCAACTGTAGCATCCGGATCAATTGTGGAATAAAATTTTCTATACCTATAAGCTTCTCCGTATGCACGATTGCATCAAATTAATCGTATTAACGGCCGTTTTATTTTTCTTCGGATCTTCTCGATAAGTCAATAGTTAAAGATAGTAGTAATTTTAATTCTTCCTGATTTCATGCAGCGGTACATGAAATACGATGCTACGGTTGGTGTGGAACGTGGGTCGGCGATCAGATCGAGTCGTCGTTTAATTCCGCGGTATTCCGCGGCTCACCATGTGCATTCAACAGTGCGCGCATACGTTGCTGTAAGAAATTTAATAGTTATGCGAGAAGTCTTTGCGGGAGGGCAATAATGATGTTAGAATTATGGCCAATTTCTTCACCGTCGGATAACTCTATCCTTCGGTTAACCTCACTCTTCATCTTTTTCTAAGGGAGCAGTTAGAAAGAGATGAAGAGTGAGGTTATTCGAAAGATAGAGTTATCCAACGGTGAAGAAATTGGCTCTTAAACTGTAGAACTTTATTATATTACAAACCTACCGGCGCACAAATAATGGGAACAAAGTTGCTATGGTTGCTATTAATTGCTATATATCCGCACGCTTTATTAGTAATCTGCTTGACACGCGCAAACCGCAAACACGTCACGTCCACAGAACATAAGCACGTCGCACGTTGTCGCAATTTAAGCTACCAATCAAGCGCGCTGAACCGACGTATGTATGTACATACATACGACGCTATTAGGCCCGATCTACAATGAGTCGTATGTCGGAACGTAGCCGATGGTCCAATGAGGAAAATTCGTTTCCAAAACAGAAATTCTCGGGTATACTTCCTTTTCCTTTTAACTCAGTGAATTAGAAAGAGAAGAGAGTATACTCGTGTGCACTCGGGTGACGTTTTCGAAAGCAGCCTAATACTTCCGAAAAAATGAAAACGGTGATTGGTCACCGCTTTAATTGTCACTTTATTGTGTTATTGTGTAGTCCTGTAGTGTGCAGTATAAAGGCCGTGGCACATAAAAAAACTTAAGCAGTAAAACTGAAACAGTAAGCAAATCAGCCAATCACAGTCAAGAACTTAAGCGGTAGCGAATTAGTACCGTTGATTTCCTTACTGCTTACGTCTTACTGCTTAAGTTTCTCTATGTGCCAAGGCCTTTATATTGCACATAGGCCCTATAATAAGAGCCGTAATTAATGCGGGGTCTACAATAATTCAGCAGAACGACTGCTGAGTTGTCGTCTTATCAACACACACTACGTTGATTTGTTGGTTCTAAAAGTATAATAAGAACCAATCACATTCGATTTCTACTGAGCGGTTTGATGCAAATCTCAGAGTTGCAGAAACGGTCGTAAGAAAAAAATTGACCAATTAATATAACAGTTAAAAGCGTTCGACTGTGATTGGTCAATTTCTGTTTTACGACCGTTCCTGCGACTCTGAGACTTGCGGCGTATTTAATTTGTAGACTCCGTTTAACTCGCTCAAGCATTCGCAAGAAATTTGCATATAAAATTTCTCACAAATAATTACACAATTAATCGTACAAATAATAACCGTGTTAGAATTTATTAGTGCATGTTATAATGTATATAATAATGATATTTTTATTTTTAAGCCATTATTTTAAATAAATAAATAATGTAAAATAAATATTAAATTAAAGTTGAATATTTGTGAAATAAATGTTTTTAAAAATTATTATTGTAAACAAATAATTAATATGACATAAATATTTATCAATAAACGTTAAATATTTTTTAAAATTATTTTTTTAAATAAATAATTAATGTAAAATAAATATTAAATAGATGTTGAATAAATGTGAAATAAATGTTTTTAAAAAATATTATTGCAAACAAATAATTAATGTGACATAAATATTAAATAAACGTTAAATAAATATTTTTTTAAAATCATTATTTTAAATGAATAAATAATGTAAAATAAATATTAAATTAAAGTTGAATAAATGTGAAATAAATGTTTTAAAAAATTATTATTGTAAACGAATAATTAATATGACATAAATATTAATCAATAAACGTTAAATAAATATTTTTTAAAAATATTTTTTTAAATAAATAATTAATGTAAAATAAATATTAAATAAATGTTGAATAAATGTGAAATAATGTGACCTAAATATTAAATAAACGTTAAATAAATATTTTTTTAAAATCATTATTTTAAATTAATAATTAATGTAAAATAAACATTTAATAAACATTAAATAAATATTATTTGTACAATAAACTGTAACAACGTATAAATACTGAAAAAAAAAATATTTAAAAAACATTTTAAAAATATTGTCTGCTGATTGGGTATAACATATTTCAAGCTTGACAAAACCTGAGAAAATAATCTTTAGTGGTCCTTTTGATAAATATTTTTTCAAATAATTATGCAATTTACAATATGCAATTATATATTTTTATTAAAAATGTATTTTCTTTTCATCAATTAATTCATTTTTCTTTCATATACGATTATCAAAAAATAGATAATATATTTGAAATATTTATATTTTATGTTAAAATTAACTTGACAAAATAAACTATAAAATATTATCATAAATTCACTGTTTAACAAAAAAAAATTTTTTTTTTAACACAAGAATGAAAATAATCTTTTTTGTAACTTTTTGGATGCTATATACGATCCCGTTTGTCAAATTGTTCTATTACATCACACTTTTGAGAAATTTGCAATAAAAATAAAAAAAGAACTATTTTACAATATGCAATGTATTAAAGAAGTTTTATTGCAATTAAAGTTAAGTATATTGTTAAGACTTTCTATTCTTAAAAGAAAATTGTTTCGATTATGATAAAAAAAATATTTATGATTAACATAGAGTTTATTGCGTCAAAATTGCAACTTACACAGATGATTAAAAATCTATCAAATAACATTGCGCGTGTACTTGGCACCTTTTTTTACCTTTTTTTGATAAGGTAATTTTGTACTAATATCTAATTACCTACCTATCTTGCAGAGACTTTCCTCGCTTCTCTTCTCCTCTCCCTTTCATCCCTACCTTTCCTTCCTCCTTCTGAAACACAACCTTATCACCAAACTCGCTCCTTCTATCCCTCTAGAGCCAAATTCTAACCAAATTATCCGATTTCCTCCATAAATTGCCCCCAAACAAACTCGCTTACTCTCTAAACCACCCAGCATCACATTCCTACCCTCACATACTTCTTATTCCTTGTCTCATCCCTTCTACTCTCGTACTTTGTATCCTTTCTCTCCATCTTTGTTCTCTTTCAACTCAATCCTCCATTCTTATAACCAGAATACGACCTCTTCCATTATTTGTTCTTGATCAAAGTACATATATATATATATATATATATATTTAAATAAATTTACAATAATATTTATCATTTAATATTTATTAATAAATTCACAAATTAAACACATTAACACAACATATTTAAAGTTTACAATAGTATAACAATATTTTATCGTTATAATCAAATTGTTACAATAATGTTATAATAATTTAATTAAATTTTTTTATTATGTTAGCTTCAATAAGCATCACAACTCGCAACATAACTCTTGAAGTTGAACAAGTTTTATACCTAAAAAGGTGAAAAATTAAGAAGTTAAATAAAAACTTTCTGATTTGATAAAATTTATTATACTTTTATTTATTATTTTTTAAGTATATTTTTTAAGTTTAGC
Source organism: Temnothorax nylanderi (assembly GCF_030848795.1). Lineage (NCBI taxonomy): Eukaryota > Metazoa > Arthropoda > Insecta > Hymenoptera > Formicidae > Temnothorax > Temnothorax nylanderi. The sequence goes on from NW_027249799.1 coordinate 26,036, forward strand.
ATTAGTTAAGCATTATTTTTTAAGTATAATAATTGTTTTTATTGATATTTTAGTATATACAATACATATGTATATAAAAGTAAATTTAACAACTTACGTATGAATATTTTGTATATTTCGCTGAATTATATAATAACTTATATGCGAGAAGTTTTGTTTGGTATCCCAGAATCAATTTTTAAATTTCTTTTGATAGGTTTTGTACCTTTTAGGCAGTCAGCAAATGATAATGTTTTTCCTTTTAATAATTTTATATCAGATGTACTTGCTACCTCAAGATACAAAATATCATCTGTGTAAAATAAATTTGTAATGTTACTAACAATAAGAAAAATAAATATAAATAGTTTTCAAAATTTAACTCATATCTCACTAACTTGTAATTTTTACATAACCCTTGACTTCTATTTCTTCTCCTTTTTCAACGTCAGCTTCTTTTTCATAATTAGTAATTTGAATTTCTAATTTATATGTTCCATCCGTAATAGAACCATACCCATATATTTTATTCGAATTAAACAAAGTTTTTACGAAACCCTTTACACCTAAAAGATAATTTAAGTAATAATTTATTATTTAACATTTCTGGCCAAATTTAAAGAATTTATTGTGAAAAATATTATTTTAATCAAGATTCAAACTTGGAGTTTAATCCCTATAATTCATATGAGTGTCTTAAGGGAATCTTGGACAGGGGACAATTACCGACAAAAACAGTCAGAGCTCGTTCTTTGAAACGGTTTTATAGATCGCAAAATCCTTTTACAGGAGTAAAGTATAAGGTACTAATGAAGAGTGGGAATATAAAAAAATTAGTGATAATTGCAAAAAATATAAAAATGCTGTCATCTTACAACCATATTTTCTAATATAAACAGTTGTATAAGTCATATATACGAAATAAAATGCTCCCACTCTTCAGAATACGTGCACAAACAATAACGTATACCGTTGAAATTGAGATTGAAAGCCTGTAAAAAAAATTAGAGCTTTGAAGAAATCGTGTATATTTTCCACAAAAATATACACGCAGGCCATCTTGCGAGAGATGGCGCAGCAATCGAACAAGGACAGATGTCATTCGTTAGACAAAGACAGATATAGAGAAAACAAAATTAGAAATGTTGACATTATCAATATCGAGGAAGTTCGACCGTCAGTCCAGCATCCCCTTAACCAGTTTGACCATCAAAAAACAAAATGATAATATTTCTCACAAAACGTATTTTACGTACCTTAAATATAAAAAATAAAAATTATTAAAAAAATATAATATATTGATTTTAAATAAATTAAAAATAAATAATTTATGCAAGTTTTTAATGAATAATTTATTAAATACATTATTGAATTACATTACACAAATATTTAAATGTAATGTATCGTAATAAAGTCAGTTATGTTAATATTATATTGAATTAATGCACTTAAAATTTGCTATATATAAATCATTTATATGTAAATATTTATTCAGATATGAAAGCATTAAAAAATTTTAAAAGATTAAGTATATAAACATATCGTTATACTGTTTAGTAAAATATCGATTAATTATTTTTACATTAAAAATTTTATATCATGTTATTGTAAATGTTTTATAAATACTTTGTATATTATATATATGTATATACATATATAAACACTTTATATTTATTAATTTTTAATATATACTAATATGATATAAAGTAAATTGAGTTTGTTATCAGAAAAGGAATAGGGGAGATTGGGGCTAACTCGACACTTTTTTTCGAAGGCAATTTTCAACAATTAATTAAAATTTTCAAGCAAATTTAATGGTACACATTTAAAGAGTGTTCTTTCAGGTACAAAATTGCTTAAGAAAGTTTTGCCGTTTGTCGCTTAATTTTGCCCCCAGGAAAAAAAAGTGACGCGAAGACAAATTTTCAAATTGAAAAATGCCAGGGTAAACTCGACACTTTGCCTGATCGACACAATTTGATCTGAAACTTATTTTTTATTGTCTAAAACTAAAAATACATTGTTTATCATATATTTAGAAAGTACAAAAATTCGGAATTAAGTAAAACAATTATTGGAAATAATAAGAACAAAAATTGTTGAACTTTTATTGATTTTCATCTAAACTCATGTCTGTGTGAAAAACAATTTATGTAAGTAAATTCACGATCAGACGTGCGCATACATTTATCATTGGTCATATGGCTGCATGACAAGCATCATTTGTTATTGGGAGCCGATGAAACGGCGTGTTAACTTTGTCCGTCGAGTTTGCCCCGAACGTCGTTTTTCACTTTTGTCACTCTAAAAACATAAAAATTTTAAAAATATGTAAAAACTATTATTGGATTCGTATAGAGAATCGAATTTCCCATCAAAATCACATACCGGTAGATTCACAAGAGTAAAGCTCGATGAAAGAGTAGAAATTTTCGAGAAATCAAAAAAATTACTTTTCACCATCAAAAACGCTTATGTCGCGCTAAAAATTACACCATAACTCAGAATGTCACTAAATTCCGTTGATAATATTGACACATAAAGACGCATTTACAGTAAGAAAGGCAAGTTTCTACGATAGATTTAAATGGGCAAAAAGCCTAGTGTCAAGTTTGCTCCGGTGTCGAGTTAGTCCTGGTCTCTCCTATACAAAATTAGGAAAATTTTATTATATAAAACTAATAAATTATGAAATTTGACACAGACATAGTAAGATAAAATATAAAGATAGATTATTAAATAACAATATTCTTGCTAAAATGAGATTATTTGAATAGCAAATAAACATGCCGTCACATAACCTATTTTTTTTAGTTTTTGACCAGACTTCACTCATTTAATCATTCGATTTTGATTAGATTTTTTCATATTTTATCTTATACTATGTTTGCATCAAATTCATAACGATTAGTTTTGTACCACAAAACTTTCCTAATTTTGTGTACTCTTTTTAAAAATGTAATGTGATGTATGATTTATAAACATTATGTTAATACTTACGAATACACTGATTTAAATATTCTGGGATATTCGGCAATTCAATTATGAAAGTTTGTACAATCTGAATATTTTTCTTTATATTAAATACGCCCAGGTTATTTATCATTGTATTGGACATTATAATTAATTCAAAAGGTAAAGAACCTTGATTAAAATTATTCATTTTTGGTATTTTGGCTTTAGCTCCGTCTATATGAATAATCTAAAAAATATAGAAATATATGTAAATGTTAAAAAACTATAAATATATAAAATATTGTAAATATTAAAATGTTATTAATTAATTAATTTCTTAAAATTTTTTACAAAAATAATTATTGTTATTTAATTCTCTCTCTCTCTCTCTCTCTCTCTCTCTCTCTCTCTCTCTCTCTCTCTCTCTCTCTCTCTCTCTCTCTCTCTCTCTCTCTCTCTCTCTCTCTCTCCTCTCTCTCCCTCTCTCTCTCTCTCTCTCCCTCTCTCTCTCCCCCTCTCTCTCTCCCTCTCTCCCTCTCTCCCTCTCTCCCTCTCTGCATCTTGAATATTGCGCAACGATGTTAGTAGGCATTGGTAAGACGCAACTGAATCGACTGCAAGTGGCACAAAACCATGTCATGAGAGTCATATTACAATGCTCGCGATATACAAAAGTAGAATTGATGCTGCATATCCTTCATGAATGTAAGACAGAGGCTAATGTACAATGTGTGCATTTTTATTTTTAAGATAGTAAGAGGCATAATGCCTAAACATTTAAGTAGTAGGATAGAAATAGTAGGGGATATGAGTGGACGGCAAACAAGACAGACCGGGAGTATTGCAATACAATTTCGTAGAACGAAAAGCGGGCAAAAGAGTCTGTTTTATGAAGGTTTAAATATGTATAACGCCCTACCGATAGAAATTAAGCAATGAAAAAGAATTGAACCATTCAAACAAATGTTAAAAGAATTTATTGTACCAATTGTACTTCATGTAGAGGAGTTAATGTAAGGATATTTTATGTAAAAAATAACCGAGAAGGCTAATAAAGCTCAATCAATCAATCAATCTCTCCCTCTTACTCTCTTTCTCTCTTTCTCTCTTTCTCTCTTTCTCTCTTTCTCTCTTTCTCTCTCTCTCTCTCTCTCTCTCTCTCTCTCTCTCTCTCTCTCTCTCTCTCTCTCTCTCTCTCTCTCTCTCTCTCTCTCTCTCTCTCTCTTTCTTTGTTTTATATTAAATATGATTTAAAGATGTAAACACGTAAAATTAAAATGTATATAATAGTTATTTATCAATAATAATAATATATAGTAATAATACAAGCTACAGTATAAAGTAAGTAATAACATAGGATAATAATATAAGTAATAGGTAGTACACAGTAAAACATTTTATGTAAAACTCTATGTTGGAAACGGTCCACTTACATTCTTGTTAACATTTTTAGATGTAATTATTTACATGTAAATTTAACATATATTTGCTATATAAATAATCTAAAAAACTAATTAACTTTATTAAGTTGTTATATATGGTAGTTTGTTATATGAATAATCTAAAAAACAAACTAACTTAATAAAAACTTAAAGTTAACTGAACTTAATAAATATAAAATGTAAAATTATTATGATAATTTCAAAAATAGGAGAGTCCAGGGCTAACTCGACACTTTTTTTCGAAGGCAATTTTTAACAATTAATTAAAATTTTTAAACAAATTTAATAGTACACATTTAAAAAGTTTTCCTTTAGGTACAAAATTGCTTAAGGAAGTTTTGCCGTTTGTCGCTTAATTTTGCCCCCAGGAAAGGAAAAGTGACGCGAAAACAAATTTTTAAAATTGAAAAATGCTGGGGTAAATTCGACACTTTGCCTGATTAACACAATTTGATCTAGAACTTATTTTTTATTGTCTGAAACTAAAAATACATTGTTTATCATGTATTTAAAAAGTACAAAAATTTGGAATTAAGTAAAACAATTATTGGAAATAATAAAAACAAAAATTGTTGAACTTACAATGATTTTCATCTAAACTCATGTCTGAAAAACAATTTATGCAAGTAAATTCGCGATCAGACGTGCGCATACATTTGTCATGGGTCATATGGCTGTATGACAAGCATCGTTTGTTATTGGGAGTCGATGAAACGGCGTGTCAACTTTGCCTCGTCGACTTTGCCCCGAACGTCGTTTTTCACTTTTGTCACTCCAAAAACATAAAAATTTTGAAAATATGCAAAAACTATTATTGGATTCGTATAAAGAATCGAATTTCCCATCAAAATCACATACCGGTAGATTCGCAAGAGTAAATCTCGATGAAAGAGTATAAATTTTCGAGAGATCAGAAAAATTACTTTTCACCATCAAAAACGCTTATGTCGTGCTAAAAATTACACCATAACACAGAATGTCACTAAATTCCATTGATAATACTGGCACATAAAGACGCATTTACAATAAGAAAGGCAAGTTTCTACGATAGATTTAAATGGGCAAAAAGCCTAGTGTCAAGTTTGCCCCGGTCTCCCCTACATTAAAATAATAATTTACACATATTTATTAAATGTGTTAAAATTTATAGAAAAAAAATGTTGATAATGTAAAAGATAATTAAATAGTGTTATAAAATATGTAAAGAAAACATTTCTTATATTTAATTTATCATAAAGTTATGTTAATTATATACACACAATTAATTTTAAATTATGATTAAAATTATATTTCTTTTTTGTTAAAATATTAACATAGTATTATCAATGATACCATTTAACATATTTATATATTATGTTAAATTAACACAAAAATTTAAGTGGACCATTTGGAACAAGTGATTTATGTTGAATTTAACACAAATTTTTCAACCGTGTAAATAAGTAATTACTCTGTTTGGTTGTAAATGGTGTTTTATTCTTTCAGCTTGTTCATTCCATGCCACACATTGAATTCTGTGACGACTATTGTTGTTTAAAACAAATTTTAATAACGTATAGTGTTGACCTTTCCCAACTGATTTTAGGGCCTTCAATTTCGTCTACAAATCCGACCAACTCTCTAAAATAGTTTTAAGTAATTTTTTTTATTTTTTAATTAACACATTAAATAAAAAGATTTCAAATTTTGAAGTTTTTACAACTATTAACATATGACATAGGATACATGAGTATTTTATTTTTTATATTAAATATAAATAGTTAAATAAATATAAATAAATACAAATAAATTTTGAATACAAAAATAAAAATAAAAATAAATAAATAAATTTATATAGGAATATATACGTATATAATGAATACGATAAGATGGAGCTGTTTGAGTCAGAGCTTTTTGGGTCAAACCAAAAACTTTTATATTATACATTATTTATACATAATGTGTCTATTTAACAAATAATAGTATTGAAAAAAAACTGTAATTAAAGGTGAAAAGCCTCTAAAACGAAAAAGACAAAACAATTCTTTTGTTGAAAAAAATAATGCCGTATTACGTATAGCTCTACAGTCAGAATTTCAATGTTGATATTTTGATATCATTTTAATGATAATTATTGAACTTTTGCAATTAAATGTTTAGAAGTAATTTATAATTTATTCTTATTAAGTATTTTATGACCTAATTTAAATAATTATATTTAAAAAAACAAAGTGACCCAAATAGCCCCACTGTTTTAATAAATCACAAAATTGTTACATTATTATATATAATTAATTTTATAATAAAAACTATTAATAATAGTTTTATAATAATTAACAGGTGTTTAAACAAAAATATAAAAAGTATATGCAAACTTTTTCAAAATTTTTAGACATCTTGAAAATTTTTTTCTTAACAAACTTAAAATAGTTCTACCCTACTTTATATTAGAAATATAAAAACTTACACTGTTGAGTCTTCCATCTGAATAGTTTCCAAAGTTTCATCGGAAACAAAACTAATAGTTTCCCATTGGTTATTTTTATTTAATATGGCAATTTCTTGTAAATTTTCTGATGTACTGAAAAAAATAAAAGTAATGCTTGACAAGATAACTTTTTTAAAAGCGGTGTTTAAGGCTGAGAAATTCTAATTTTTTTGCTACTTGCATATTTTCCTTCGTTAATTTCCGATGTAAACCATGATTTTACATGATAAAATCATGTACAATCATAATTTTACATAATTTTACATGATTTTTTTTCACGATCGCGTATGCAGATGAAATTTTTAAGAGGATAATATGTCGGTGGATGTGGATAAACGCCGAAGATTCTTCCGCGCCAAGAAAGGAACTCTCAAAAGATTTAACGAAATTAAAAGTGTGCAAATACTCTTGCTTCTCGTTGCATCATAGCGAACGAGCAAAAATGAAAACTTTGAGCAGCACGTGCTCGCTCGAACGATCAAAAAATCTATTCTGAACAAAATAGCTATCGTCAGCTTAGCGTATCTACAGTGTTGCTTCGTATAGAAGATATACGAGCAATATAATTTTAAACATGCTCGCATTGGAAATATAAACTCATTAAATTGATGATATTGATTTTAGGAATACAAATATATACGTAATGTTAATTATCTGATTATTGATCGACGATTTATTTAAATTACATTCTTGCAAAATTATTTTTATTAAAATTTTGCATGAATTAAAAGATTAATACGTAATATAAATATTTTCTTTCCTGATAAAGATATAATGTTTCTTTTAAAGAATATATTAATCGTTTGACATAGATAATGGAGAATGTACGAATGTGACTCGTTGTAATTTAATCCTTTAGCAACCATAATGTAAAAATGTGGAAAATATTCTTTAAAAATATATACTTAGGGAAAGAGGGAGAGAAAAAGAGAGAAAGGATTTAACAAAGATCTTGCGAAACGTGATCCATAGTGGATTTTTCCAAATAAACATCTCCCGCCTCATGAAAATAATGGAACATTAATAAAAATAGAAACGAGACGTATTAAGAGAAAGAAAAGATCACGATGATTTTACACGTGGATTCCCTTACTTTCTTCTTTATCATTCTTAATACTAAAGCGCTTAGTATTAAGAATGATAAAGAAGAAAGTAAGGGAATCCACGTGCAAAATCAACGTGATCTTTTCTTTCTCTTAATACGTCTCGTTTCTATTCTATTTGTATTAATGTTCCATCGAAAAAAAATATATTAATCGTTTGACATAGACAATGGAGAATGTACAAATTTTGTGACTCGTTGTAATTTAATCCTTTAGCAACCATAATGTAAAAATGTGGAAAATATTCTTTAAAAATATTTACTTAGGGAAAGAGGGAGAGAAAAAGAGAGAAAGGACGTTTTAACAAAGATCTTGCGAAACGTGATCCATAGTGGATTTTTCCAAATAAACATCTCCCGCCTCATGAAAATAATGGAACATTAATACAAATAGAAACGAGACGTATTAAGAGAAAGAAAAGATTACGTTGATTTTGCACGTGGATTCCCTTACTTTCTTCTTTATCATTCTTAATACTAAAGCGCTATAATAAATAAGTTTCCGTTGCTATTTTTCCCATCAATCTCTTATTAATTTCGATAAAAAAAAAAACGAAAAACAAACTGAACTTTATCACGTTTTCTTCCCATCAATTGATCGAGCATATTTGATAACTGCAATAATTCCCATTTTCTTTCTCACGATCATCATTGCGTAAAGGACTTGACAAGAATTTGTTTGAACACTTACAAAATTCAACGTTGACAGTATTTGATTACGCAGCATTTCATTACGTCGAAACAAATGTATCCGATAATCAATCTTATTGCAAACTGAATTGAGTTTCAATGACGCGTGTCACTGTAATTTCTCGAGAGAAAAAAAAAGTTATTAAGGTTAATTGAAATTAATCTCATTTCAGAAAACAGCAAGCTTTACATCATTTATTATTCTATTCGTTTCATCACGAAACTCTTTAAAACATCAAATGTCTTAAATGTCGATTCTATAAAATTGAATTATTACAGTGACACAATATAGACGAAAACGAAATATGTAAACAGAATTAAAACATAAGAGTTAATAAATATACATATAAAAAATCGAGACAAAATATCAATTAAATATTTTCACAAATAAAAACATGGGTTTAATGAAATATGTTTGACATATGTATAAATATGATATACTTTAATAGTATTTTTCAATTACACTAATTTATTACTATAATATTTGCCTACCTTTGCCCAGTTGTGTTATTTTTAACATGTTGAGAAGTCTTGTCCTTCTCTTGTCCATCTTTTACGTTCTGAGAAATCTTATCAATTAAGTCTGCAATAAATAAATAAATAATATTAAAGTTATTATTGTTTAAAATACATGCACATACACTCATGCGTGCGTGCGTACATACGCACAAGCACTCTCTCTCTTGCCGTCTCAACAGCTCTCTTGCTCTCTCAACCGCTCTTTCGCTCTTTCTCCTGCTCTCTCGCCCTCTCGTCCGCTCTCTCGCCGTTTCACGCGTTCTCTAGCTTTCTCGCACGCTCTCTTGTACTCTCAACCGCTCTTTCGCCCTCTGGCCCGCCTTTTCGCCCGCCCTCTCGCTCGCTCTTTCGCCCTCTCGTCTGCTCTTTCGCCCTCTCGACCGTTCTCTCGCCTTCTCACCCACTCTCTCGTCCTTTCGCCCTCTCTCTCTCTCTCTCTCTCTCTCTCTCTCTCTCTCTCTCTCTCTCTCTCTCTCTCTGTATCTCTTCCTCTCTTAAAAATAATAAAAATAAAATATTTATGATATAAACTTACCTTGTTTCTTTTCTAATGTTCTTCTAGACATGTTTCTTTCTTTGTCACTTTTTTATTTTCGTTATTCTATATTTCTATAATATACGTTTATTATTTTACTTAACTGCTATTGAGTTACGATGTACAAATATATATTTGTTATTTATTTAGCTGTTGCTATTTAGCTGTTACTATTTAACTGTTGCTATGCAATAATATTGATTTTTTATAATAGTAATAAAATTAAGGCCTTTTCATATGATGCTTTAAAATAATCTAGCGCATACATATGTACACATGTAAACACACATGCCATATATATACATTATAGGCCACGTATATGTACATGTATATACACATATGTACATATACACTCAAAGAATTATACATGAAGTACGGGTAGAATTTCCCGGGGGGCGCTATAAAATGTACTATTTTTCGTTACCGATCTTTTTGGAAACCGGTTCCGAATGACCGAATCTCAAAGAATTGTACACAAAGTAGAAGTTGAATTTACCGGAAAGTGCTATCAAGTATATAATTTTTCGTTACCGATCTTTTTGAAAACCGGTATATATATACATATATATCTTACAATTTACGTTTCCATACAGAAATTAATGTATTTTATCTTTTTTTATTGTCTTATTAGAATATTCACAATCTTTTTAGTTGAAATAACATGAATAAACAACAAACTTTAAAAATTGTTTTATTTGCTTTACATACATCTTTATTTTATCGGCGCTTTTCGTATAGAACTCTTTCTTTCTCTATTTACTTAAGAAAATTTAGAGATATACGCAGATATCACACCGGATGTATTCGACTGTATTAAACATCACAGAAAAATTATTCTCACACAATATAATATTATTACTATATATATATGTAATATATATATGAATTCTTTAAGAAAATTATCAAGTACCTATTATTATCTCCTTAAATACAGCTTTATACAATACAAACGCTACACGAAACCTATATTTTTTATTTTTAGATATATGTGTATATACATGATTATTTATCTCTCGTTGTACCTTTATATCTTAATACTCTACAAACATAAAAAATTTGTTTATACATATTATTCTAATAGCTTTGGGATGGCAATTCTAACGATCTTCTTCCGAAGGAAAGTTAGCATTAATATTTATAGATCTTACGTGACTGTTATTTTATTTCGTGAATTGCGAGTCTCTCAACAAATTAAACTGATACACATATATAATCTTTACATGTAAAATTGGATTTCCACGATAATTGTCATCAATCTTAAGCGTATGTTGATTATTAACACATATGTGAACATTTATATATATATTAGAGATATATTCAAATACAAAAATCCTTGGATATCGTAAAATTGATCGGACTTTCATAGGAATACATGTATTGAATGAATCATGAGTTTAAGCACTTCTGACTCTCTACAAACTGTTAAATATTTTCAAAGTCCGGTAACACCGTGACAAAGTCATCCTTTCCAGTCTTTATATTATAATTATAGAGTTTTAAAATAATTGCAGGCTTTAAAAAAAAGCCATTTTATAACGGAATATCCGGAATTAAATGACATTTGGCTGATCTGGAATAAGCGAAGCAAAAAACGAACTGAAGAAGGTCCACGTAAAAGCGAGAGCGCCTGGTCGTTGTTCCTCGTTCTCCTCATTGGCGTTTGTTCGTGCTTCCGGTTGGCTCTTGAGCATTTTGCTGTTGCGGCACAGCCTGAGGACCCATTACTTCATTCTGCAACCCTTGATTATTGTTTTCTGCGCGTCCATTGTTATTCTCAGCCAATAAGATTGGTTGTACCCTGAAGAAACCGCCTTGATATCTATAACAGATATCATCGTGTTACATCTAACAATTTTCAGACAAGTTCAGAGAAAAACATATATATGATTAATTGTGGATATGTCAAAGAATATTAGAGAATTGACTCACAGATATATCGCAAATCCCAAAAACGTGACGATGAGGAGCCTGAGAGGGGACGAATAGAAATACATTATACCAAATAGAACGACGATCCTAGACAACATGTAAAAGAAATCCAACCAGTCGCGATTAAACGCGGCATCCTCGCCCGCACCGTTATTTCCCGCATTGATATTTTTCATATGTAATTTATTATTTCTTCTCTCCAAAGTTATTCTACTTTTATCAGTTCGCCGTTAATCATCATCATCGCCTCTTCGCTCTCTGTAATAAGTAATCACATTTATATAAAACAATAAATAATAACATATAAACATATAAACATATAAACAGATTACTTACTATCATCGCACAATCTAAATATAAATGTAAATATATATTTATATTAATAAATAAATTACCTTGACAATTTTCCTTCCTTAATCCAGTCCTGATCGTGATAATATTTCTTCGACGGCCGTAGTCAATATGGATTTTGACATATGTAAAATTTGAGAAAAGATCACACGTTAATTTAATTTAACCTTCTAACGACACGACGCGAACTGTCACATCACGATTGATCACGATCACACGCACGAAGCTCGCACGAAACTCGCCTCGATCTCACGATCGCCCGGCTTCGACCGGCCAATCACGCACGCGGAAAAGCGGCAACACTACAAGCGATACACATTCGACTCGAAACGCAAACTTCTCGGTCCAAATGGATTTTTTTATATAGGACTAGCACGCAGCGCGCGCTAACGCGCGCGCTTTCACGTCCAAACTTTTTCCGTTCCATTCACTTTAAAACACTCGTCCCACATCACCATTTCTCTCCGTTAAAATGTATTCCCTTTCTCATCCACTGTGCCAATGTCCATTCGCCACCACTTGTTTCTTTTTTTCTCTCCGCTCACTTCACACATCTGTCTCTCCCATATTTTGTTTTCTTCTTTCTTTTTACTTCTCGCATAAGACTTATCACACTTCGCTTCCTCGGCTCTTATTTTTCTTTTTTTTTTCTTACACTTCACATTTGTTATCCCCTGTGCTTTTACTTCTCCCATTCTTCCTTTTTTTTCACTAATTATCTCTTCTTCCATTTTTTCAATATTTCCACCACTACCTCTAATTTTCTTTATTTTTTTATTTTATTTATTGAAAGATAATCTATCACATACTCGTTCTTTGTTATTAATTTTCTTATTTTTTTTCTTTATTTATCGAAAGATAATCTATTACATATTCGTCTTTCTTTCCCATATTTCTTTTTTCCACCTTACTCTTCACATTCTTTATCCCACTATACCTCCTTTGCTTTTCCTTCTCCCGCTCTCCCTTTTTCTTCACTATCTCTTCTTCCATTCTTTATTTAATCTTTTCTACCGCCATCCTTTTTTTTATTTTTACTATCTCTAATATTTTGTTTTTATTTATATTTATCTATTTATTTATTTATTTACTTATTCTTCTTTATTTCTTTGTTTTTCTTTATTTCTTTATTTATCGAACTCGCCGACATCTTAATGAACCAACCACTCTCGCGCGGAAAAGTGATAGTATAATAATACATATCGACAGCGCGATACATATCGACTCAAGACACATCTACTTCTCGATCAAAATTAATTTTTTTAAGGTTTTATTTCTTTTCTTCTTCTTTTCTTTATTTTATAAAACCTTGATTGTAAAAAAAATGTAACAATTGTACACAACAAATAAATTTCTTTATAATTTTATTATAGTTATAATTATATTATTATTGAAATAATTATAAATTATAGCATTAATTATACATATTATTACTTAAAAATTAAATTTCATGATCCCTTTTAGCACATTAAATTAAGAAAACTTAGAAAAAATACAGTTAATATCAATTTTTTTAAAGTTACATTAATTCTTTCTACATTTTTCATTTATATTATAAATAAAGTTGTAAATGACGTAAATATTATAAATAATTTATTTAAAAAATGGAAGTATTAATTACGAAAAACCATCGATACGTGTTGCGAAATTAATATATTTCAAAAGTGTACTCTGACGAAACGTGAAGCTTTTATAATATATATGTATATAAATGAGTTCATGATCGCCATTGGTGGACCTTATCATTATTAAAGCTACAACTCATCTATCGTAACGCTTTGATCGTGGTCGTAAGCAATGAAGCCGTCGTATATAAACCGTATATCTATGTATAATATATCTATAAACACATTTTTTTTCACACGTCGAGAAAGCTGACAAGTTACGTAAAGAGTTCAAGCTGAATCAACTCATACGATGAGCTTACGATAGCGATTACGATGAGCGTTACGATCGCTTACGGTGAACATTACGATAGATGTAGTTGTAGCTTAAGACTTAATTGTTACACATTACTTTTCCAGTACAGTGGAACAACTAATACAACAATGATCATATCTAGTACAATATTTTATATATACAATATAATAAAAAAAAATGGTACAAATTAGAAATTAGCATATTGCTTAATCAACATTTAAAGACACACACAAAGTTCCTCTTATTGTATTTTATTTAATGCAATTACTATTTATTATTTTAGATTCCTCATAGAGGAAGCTTATGTGTGTGCGTCTTAAATGTTGATTAAGCAATGTGCTAATTTCTAATTTCCTCTCTTTGAAATGATGAGGAAGCAACGTGCAAATTTCTAATTTGCACCATTTTTTTTAATTAAAAATTTATCTGTCGGAAAATAGAAAAGAACGTTCTTTGAACATTTACTAATGAAAGATTATCGTATAGTATCAATACACTGTAATTTTCTAATTATATTTAATTTAGTCTTTTCTACCCCTATTTCAAATATAATTCATTAAGAGAGATTTGGTTTATTACTTCATGAGATACAGATGTTTAAATATCAGAGAATGCGTACAAACATAAAAACTTTACAAAATTAGATCTAATCAACCAAATCTTAATGAGTTATATATGAAATAGGGGTAGAAAAGACTGAAAATTTTAATGGAATTTGAAACAGACCAATATCTCAAAATTTGCGGAAGTTACAGCGAAAATAAACATTTCTCAAAAAATTCAAAAAAATTTTTAAATACATGATATTCTATTATTAAAAAAAAATTTATCTCGATATTTTAAAATTTGCGGAAGTTACAGCAACCATCGTTTAAACCTATCGTTAAAAAAAATTCATCATATCATATTATTATGCTGATGAGGACCTAATTTACTTATATAATTAAAGACGTAAAAACCCATACTTCATAAATTTATTGATTTTTATATATAAAATCTGCTAAAAACGAATCATTCAAAAGCAATTATTAAAAATAAAATTTACCCTTTCTTTTACTAATTGTACAGTTTAAATAATAGTGAATATATTATTGATAATATTAGATCATTTTACATGTTTGTAACGTCCTAAAACTATTTAATTAAATTTTTCTTTGTTTTTATTTTTCTCATAATGCAGTTTTATATTTAAATATAAAATTGAGATGCAACGTAAACTGGCATTCTTATTGATAAAACAGATTATAGGTAGTAAAAATCAAATCGAATAGAATAAAAAACACAGCATAAGATCTTGCTGCGAAATTATGAGATAAATACTGGCATGCTGTCGGCATACTGCCAACATTTTGCTATGTGGGGTAAAGCAATTGTCAAGACACACACAGTAACAGACTACGAAGGTAGAAAATGAAAGGTTTCGAGTTTAAATCCTGATCGGCTCTGTTAATTTTTCCGTTTACCCCCTCTCGCTATCCAAAATTTCCTTCCGTATCTTTCCTCCACCCTCACTACACTCTTTGTTTTCTCGTATATTTCCATGATCCTCTTTCCCAACCTTTCACTCACCCATGGTTTTTTCAGACATCTTCCCAAAACCCTCCTGTCCACTGAATCAAATGCTGCCCTTAGATCGACAAAAGCAGCCACTACCTTCTTTTTCCTCTTTAATCGCTTCCCTATCGCATAATTCAGTGTGTAAAGGTTGTCCACCACTCCTCTCCTCTTCCTAAACCCTGCTTGGCTTTCTGGAATCATCCCCTTCTCCACCATCTCTTCCCTCAACCTATTTGCTAATATCGACGCGTACACTTTGTACGCCGTCGGCATCAGCGTAATCCCTCTATGCTCACTCACCTCTTTTGCCCCTCTTTTTCGCTATCGGAACGACTACTCCGTCCTTCCACGCCTCTGGAAAACCCTCTCCTTTCCATACTCTCCTGCATACTTCCCATAACGCCTTTCTTAAACCACTTCCCCCATAACTCCACACTTCATTTCCTATCTCGTCCTCTCCCGCCGCTTTACCTTTTTTCAGCCCTTTCAGCACTCTCTCTACTTCCTCCCATCCTATCTCCTTCTCTTTCTCCACTTCCCCCTCCGCCCCTTACTCTCCCTCCTCTCCTTCTCCAAGCCTTCGCTTGTATTCCGTTCCTTCTAACATCACCCTAAAGTATTTATCCCACTCCTCTATTGTTATCTCCTTATTAATTTCTACCCTTCTTCTCCTTTCCTTGTTTATTACTTCCCACACCTGCTTCTCTGTTCTCGCCTCTCTTGCCTCTTTCAGCAGATTTCCCTTTTTTCTTCCTTTTTCCTCACACATTTCCTTATACTCCTTCTTTCTTCTCTTATGATCTTCTTTGTGTTTTCTCCCTCTTTTCCAGTCTCTTAATAACTTTTCTACCTCCTCCCTCTTCTTCCTACAGTCCCCATCCCACCATACTCCCTTTCCTTCTGCCCCTCTTTTTACTCTTCTCACCCTTACTTCCATCTTAATTCTTTTTGTCAACTTTTCGACCTCTTTATCTATTGCCCCCCTACTTATTTCTACCTCCTCCGTCCTTCTTCTAAACTCCTCTCTTGCCTCTTTCGACCAGTCCGTCTTTTAAACCCACCTCTCTCCCTCCGCTATTGTCCCTCTCCTCTCACCAACCCCCCCCCCTTTGTCCACCCGTACTGCTACTGATTGGTGATCCGAATCTACCTCACACCCCATCTCCAATCTTGTCACTCTTTCCCAAGCTTTTCTAACTCCTATTGCGTAATTGATCACTGTTTCCCCCCTTCCTCCTGTAAAAGTCACCTCCCCCTCCTCATCTCCCTCCTTTGCTCCGTTCATAATTTCCCATCCTTCCTCTTCCATCCATCTAATCAGCCCTTCCCCCTACCTATTTATCATTTTATCTTTTGATTTTCTTTCAACAACTCCCTCTTCTCCATCCTCTAGCGCTCCTTTCTCCCCTGTTCTCGCATTGAAATCGCCCCCCAATATCCATCTCTCCTCTCTCCCTTCCCCCTCTTTTACCGATTTTATCTTACCCATCATCTTATCCAAGTTGCCGCTTACGTAAACTGTTGCCAATCTCCATTTCTCCTTCTTCCATCTTACTTCTCTAATCATTGAACTCTCCTTCTCCACCCATTCTTCTTCCTCTTCTAACCCTTTTCTGACTTCCATCATTATTCCACCTATTGCTCTTCCTTTTCTTCCAACTCTTTCTTTCCTTGCACCCTGTATACTCCAGTTGAACTCCTTTGGCACCCTATTCTTCATTTTCTCCCATTCCTCCTGTTCCAGCCACGTCTCCACCAACCTCACGATATTCCACTCTTTTATCCTTTCCCAAAACCCTTCTTGTTTTTCCTTCACTCCCGCTACATTCCAAAAGCCTATCTTTAGGCTTCCTTCCTGTTCTTTCCCCTCCTCCTCCTTTCTCCTGCATTCCTTTCTTCCCCCTTTCCCCATTCTCCCCTACTTTACCTCTTTTTCACTTCTTTTTCCTCATCCCAACTCCACCACTTCCCCTCTATCCAAATCTTTCCGTACTTTACCCAAGCTCTTCTCCTATTCCTTCTCTCCTTCTCAGCTATCCTCTACAGGCTCCATTACATTTTTCTTTCCTTCAAGGTCATGTCATCCTCTATTCTTTCCATCCTTCCTTTCAAACACATTCTTCCTCTGCATTACCTCTCTTTTTCTTTCTCTATCTTTTAACCTAATTAAAACCATTTTCTTCTCTTTCTTCGTCTTACTTCCTATCTCTTTTACCTCCTCTATTTCTCCCTCCACCCCCATATCTAGCCATATCTTCTCTACCGCTTCTTTTAGCATTCCCTCTTCCACCTCCACCCCTTTTACTACTATATTGTTTCTCCTTCTGTCTCTCTCTTCTAACTCTCCCCACCTTTCTAGCTCTCTTACTTTCACTTCCATTGCTTTATCTCTTTTTCCTATCTCTTACTTTCCTTCCTCTTTCACTTCTCCCTGCCCTTCCTTCCTTCCATCTTTTTCCTTCTCTATACTCTCCAGTCTTTCTTTCAACTCTTCTATCTCCTTCTTCAATTCCTCCCTTTCCTTCTGCCATTTCACCTTTCTTTCTTCCACATCCGCCCTCATCTTCTTAATCTCATTTTTTATCATTTCTTTCTCTTTCTTGCTTTCTACCTTCTACCCTCTCTTTCTGTTCTTTCTTTAATTTCCGTATTTCCTCCATCATTTTACTCATTATCCTTATCATCTGTTCTTTACCCTCTGGCGATCTCACCATTTTCCTACTCCTTTTAAACGCCTTTTCCTTTTCTCCTCTTCCCCCTTCCTCTCCTTTTCTTTAAAATAATTATCCATATCCGCTTATCCTTTCCCTCAATTTCCTTTTCATCCCCTCTACTCTCCTTTTTATCCCCTGCCTTCCTCTCACCTTCTTTATTCTATCGTCTCCTTTTCTCGCTATCTCGCTTCAAATCTACCGCCGCCCTACTCCTTCCCTTCTCTCTCCGAGATGTCACTACCTGTTCTCTCAGCCTTTCTTACTCTTCACCCGCGATGTCACCACCTCTCAACCGCCTGCCAAACTTCACTTTTTCTCTAAGGTGTCCCTAACCTCTTTCTGACCACACACCGTTACTAACTAACATCTCCTCTTCTACCCTTCCTTGCTTCTCGCCACCACTTCCACCGCCTTCGCCACCTCTCCCTTCCCTCCACCACTACTCTCCTCTCTGCTACTACTCCTAATCTCACTCTATGCTTTATTTTTCGCTCTCTATCGCGCTTGCTAACCACCCGCTTCCACCGCCTCCTACACCAAAAGTCCCTCTCCCTCTCTTATTAATTAATCACATATTATTTTATTTTTCAGACTCCCTTGTACTTTTTCAATCTTTTCATTCTTACTCATTCTCTCTCATTTATCTCATTTTGTTTTATTTAATTTGTTTGATTCACTCTCAATTACGTTCTTTCCATCACTATCTTTATGTAGTCTCCTTCCACTGTCTTTGTATAGTTTCCTTCTTTCTCATCTATTCTGCATCATTTTTCTAATTTTATTGCATTTTACTGCTTTACCTTCTCTCATTCTTTTTATTCTTATTTGTTCTCACTCATAATGCTTTATTTTCGCTCATTGTCTTCTCTTTATTTCTCCCATTCTTTTTTATCTTCTCTGATTCTCTCTGATTTTGTTCATGTCCTATTATTCAATTTTATTCTCATCTATTCTCTTAAATTCATATCCTGTCGTCCTAATTCTGTCTCTTTTCGCATTTTGCAGCCATTTTTTTCTTATTCTCACTAATTCTCTCTCTCTCTCTCTCTCGCTCTCCCTCTCTCCCTTCTCTCTCCCTCTCCCCCTCTACCCTCCCTCCCTTTCTTCCTCCCTCTCTTTCTTGCTATCCCCCCCCTCTCTCTCTCTCTTTCCCCCTCTTCCTCTTCCTCTCTCTCCTTTTTTCTGCCTCTTGGCTCTCCTCTTTCCTTTTTTTTATTTTTTCTTCCTTCTATTTTTTTTAACTTTATGATATCTTAATCATAAAGAATAAAAGAATCATATATTACATAAAACACGCTGTAGCTATCTTCATCGTTGATGTGATCATGATTTTATAGCATCAGTTATATCAATTATTGTTTAAAAATTTAAAGAAAAAAAATTTGCTTTTTCTTGTCACGCAATGACTCAACGTAAATTTTTTTTAAATAGGACGGACTTTAAAAAAAGCTCTAAAAAGAATAAAAAATGAAAAAAATTAACAAATAAAGAAGCTTTCAAAAGTATGAAATAATACTTTTAAGAATTTCTTTCAATTTTTTTGAAGTCGGCGCCAAATTAATGATAATTTTAATAGCGTTTTTCATTGGCAGAATTAGTGCGCACTTACAAGTACGCTCCAGTTCTGCCAAAGAAAAACGCTATAAGTATTCTTTTCAATTTTTTGAAGTCGACGTCAAATTGATTTAGTAATTATTAATTTGGCGCCGACTTCAAAAAATTGAAAAAAAAAAACTTAAGAATATTATTAATTTGGCGCCGACTTTAAAACATTGAAAGAAATTCTTAAAAGTATTATTTCATACCTTTTAAATCTTCTTTATTTTTTAATTTTTTTATTCTTTTTAGAGTTTTTTTGAAAAATCGGTTTTATTAAAAAAATTTTTTATTTTAAATTTATACTTCTTTAGTGCGTTATTCAATTGATACGAATCAAAAATAATAATTTATTATTTGCTTGTAATTATTAAGTAGCATATTTCCTTACTGCTCCGTACCCTGATGTTCTAACGCGATATTTTATGTACTAAAACTTTCCGGAGCAAGGATTGCTCTATAGTGAAAACCGCATCCGTCCAGTAGTTTCAGAAAAAATCGTGGACATATCTACATACATCATACTCGCCGAATTGAGAACCTCCTTTTTGAAGTCGGTTAAAAATAAATTATATTTAATTTTTTATCATGAAATTAAATTTTACACGTGACTGTTATGTCACATAGAAATTGATATATAAATCTATTTTAAAAAATAGAAGAAACAATTAAAATTTTTAAAATTGCTCAAAAATTTAAAAAAAGATAGAACCGACTTCAAAAAACTGTAAAAAATAAGAAAAAATTTTAAAAATAAAAAAGCTTTACATTTTTTCTTACTTTTTAGAGCTTTTTTGAAGTCGGTTTTATTAAAAAAAATTTTTTATTTATACTTTTTAGTGCTTTATTCATTTAACATGATTAAAAAATAATATGTAATCTCTTTCAAATATTATATATCTTTCTACTTCTTTCTGCACTTTTTCAATCAGTATCTCCAATATTTTTGCAATATTTTAACCATACAGGATAACTCCATCTGTTTTTGTTACATATAAAATTTTATTGCATTGTCTCGTATACTCTCCTTTGGTTTTAGTCTGTGTAATTCCTTACTTGTTGTAATTGGATATCATTTAAGGATAACATTTTCTTGTAATTTTTATTTGAGAAAAGTCGCTATTTTATAATTTAAATAAATCTTCGGGTAATTATGAAGAAAAGTGGCTTCCTCACCGATTTGTCTAAAACTTAATAAATATTGTGTAGGTCCACCTAGCTTACTGGCTGAAAAAGTGCAAAAAAGGGAGTCTTAAAAAATCTTTATTAAAACTTCCTATACACATAAAATCCCGAAAAGACGTAAAATGTAAGTGTAAGAAAATCGACCAATCCTAATCAAGTATTGTGCTGTCCGTAATCCCAGTAAAAGAAAATATTAGATTAAAATTAATCGATTTTCTTATGCTTATTACCTTTTATGTCTTTATGGGATTTTATGTGTGAAGCGGGGAGCACACACTTCTGCACAACGCATAATGCGTAAGCATAAGAAAATTGATTGGTCTATTTCCTTATGCACATGTGTATGGACCAATCAATTTTCTTATGCTTACGCATTATGCGTTGTGCAGAAGTGTGTGCTTCCCACTTGAAGGTCTTTAAGCCCCGGACACACACTTTTTCGTAACAGTAACAGTAAGTTTCGACCAATCGCTTTGTTCGATTCGGGAACATACGGTCGTACATACGTTCCCGATTCAAGCAACGCGATTGGTCGAAACTTTCTGTTACTGTTACGAAAAACTGTGTGTCCGGGCCCTTAAAGGCTGTTGCACATAACAAAGTTTAAAGGTCAATCCAGACAAACTTGCATAGCGCATAAACATAAGCATAAGAGAATTGATTGGTCCGTATGCATGTGCATAAGGAAATAGACCAATCCGTTTCTTTATGCATATGGTTATGCACCTATGCAAGTTTGTCTGGATAGACTTTTATGGCTTCTGCCCACAGAACACGGAAACGCTTGCCGCGCGGCAAGAAGCGACACGGTAGCTAATAAACTTTTGGTTCTTACAGAAAAGTGACACGTTGCTTGGTTACCGCGTCGCTCCTTGCTGCGCAGCAAGCGTTTCCGCGTCCTGTGGGCAGAAGCCATTAGTCATAATTGTAAGGCCATAAGAAAATAGACCAATCACACTCGATTATTCTTCAAACGCAAGGAGATAATCGATTATGATTGGTTTATTTTTTTACGACCTTACGATTATGGCTGAATCTTTGTTACGTGCAATGGCCTTAAGTTTGATCAAAATAAGCTCATAATCGTATTCATATATCGCATCGTTTATATTAAAGGAAATTCAAGGTTTATTGTACTAATTGCCAGTTTACGTACAGAAATGATTTATTTTAAATTTTGATCAAATTACAATCAATACAAATATATCGGAAACAAGCAAGTTAGAGAATATCTCAGTTTTTTGGCTACCATAAGAATATTCAGATAAAATGACAGCTATTTTGTTAGGTGTCGATATATTGCATCAACCGCCATGTGTTTTTGCAAAATTCATGAGATACGTCCTATTAGTTATTATCATATCCGGAAGAAGAAACAACTGTTTTAAATTGATAACTGATTTTAATAAATGTTGATAATCAATTTAAAACAATTGATCATATCTATTTTATAGCTTAGTATAGTAAAGCTAGTTTATTTGTTCAGACATCCACATTTCCACTAAGTATTATTATAGTAATAAAGGTATGCGCTAAGTCTGTACTTTAGCTAGATATCATAAAACATGTATCATTCTTCTCTCTGGTACATCATACATTAGTATTACTAAGTATACGTTTACTTTCTTTTTAAATCATACGAAACAATGCAGAAAAAAACTCGATATCGAATTCTAAAGTTTGATATAGTGTATGCTTAGACTGTAGTAAAAGTAAAAAAATATATATATAATAATTAAAAGAAAAGGAAAAAAAAGAGAAAAAAAGAAAGAAAAGACGCTTAATTACGTGAAAAGTGTATTCAGAAATAAAAATCGATTCCTTGTGCACATCTGACCGTGTTAAATTCAAACAAGTCATTTTCGTCATCATCATAATGTTATTAATCAACACAGCTTTGAAACGTAAAAATCTAGTGTTGTTAAATAACTCTACTAATAATCGTAAATCAAAAACTCAATTTTCTCAAGTAAATAGAAAGGAACATCATTGGGAACACCTTTGAACCAGAATTTCTTGAAGCTGCCGCCTACCATTGTTACGATTAAATAATAACAGAAATCCATTTTCCTTGTACCGCATCGAGTTACATCTTAGTTATGTCACATTCATTTTTCGGTTTTCATAATCACCTCCGATAGCGCGTATCAAAGTAATCGACGAGATTATTGGGTCGAGTAATAAAGTGATAAAGTATCAAAGCAACAATACATATTTTACCTCAATACGGAACATTCGTGAAAAGTATGTTGAATAATTTGCCCATCGGATTAAGACACTATCAAGCTAAATTAAATAAACTCGATACCAGAACATCACACTACGAATACCAAATTGTATATATTGTGTAAGTACTGAGCGACATATCTAGATGAAAATCTATCCAGAGCGATAATTGACGTACAAACCGCGCGTTATCCAACCTAATATTGGATCGTTAAACGTTAACAAGTGACCAAGGTGTACCATACGATACATCCACATAAGTTAGGAGAGCTTAGTATAAAAATGAGGCACAGTTTCACAAACAGGAAATCCTTCTTACCAAATGCTACTCCTCTATCTCCCAATAAATATATCCGTATATCAAACATGACAGTGTAATTACCATCATTAAACTAAACCATGCATGGATATTAATATTATGTGTCCTTAATGTGTTTAAGGAGAATGACGATTTCTTAAATAACTGTCGTATTCTTATGTCGGTAACAAACAGTCTTAACAACGAGTGTAGACTAATCATGACGCGTTCTATAATCGTGTAATCCTTGCGTCGGTATGCGTCATGTTACGTGCTGGGAGTTAATAATTCTCATCAGGTGTAACGTAGCAACGTTAGTAGCGATTGGCAATTGGTGACGACGCAACGTAATTGCTTAATCACTGGTACCATTAATCAGAGTTTCTTTAGGCTTATTGCTCTGCTGCATATGAGGAGGACGAGACCGATGTTCTCTTTGGCCTTTAGGTCCCTGAGAACTGTTGTTAGATATGGATACGTCGTTCGCGGGTGTTCCTTCCTTGCTATTCATGGTCGATTGGTCGCACGGGCCGGCATTACTGCCTAAACAAATGTATATAGATTAACTCTAAATGTATTCATATACATATACAAATATGCGCGTCAGCCTACCGATCAAGCACGTCTTTCACACGCGTACACACGCACACGTGTACACGCGCACGTGTACACGCGCACGCACGCACACACACACGCGCGTGATCAATAAGTATTATTATTATTACCTTTATCAATGCTTGAAACATCTTGGCTGTCTAAAACAGTGTCTTCGTCATCGGTAGTACGACGATATTCATCTCTGCGATCTCTACGCTAGGTTGGAAGATGACTTTGTCTGCCACTCATATATCCTAAATTACTTCTCTGATAACCACCTCTTGACAGTAAAGCCCCGAACGCAATCTTCACTGCTGTCCAAAATATCTCTACGTAATCTTAATAAACTTTTATAAAACAATTTCGAAATAATACAAGCGATAATAATTTTTATTATTACCTCTCTATATATCTTAAATATGCATGAATTTTCTTCCAACTATATTTGTAATGTCATCAACTTTTCACGCTTGTTGAATATTTGCACCATGAGCACTAATAGCTAATCCCATCAGATCTTCTCGAACATTAAATTCATCGGTATATCTAAAATAAGGCAAATTTTACATAATGCAAAAACAGTAATTATTACATCTGCTTATATATATAAAATATATGATTACAAAGATAAATATAATTTACTGTCTGTATCAAAAATCTATAATTACTGTAACGTATACCTTAGATTAGATTTGTACGAACAAGCAATAAATATTGAAACATTATAGATGACGTTAAAAGATAATAGTTACTTTCCATTTACATCAAAACTCAGATAATTCTCACTTGTGATGTCATTCTGTCTTTATTATTCATTAATTGCCAAAAAGGCTAGAACGACGTCACAAGTGAGAACTTATCTGAGTTTTGATGTAAAAATGTAAAGCACCTATTAATATGTAAAATATAATTTATATATATTTATTTATTTACTAATAATATCATGTATATTTATATAAAATTCTAACCTCGCGAGACACCACGCGAGCACACGTCATTGCGTTAAAAGATATTAATGTATAATATAATTTATATATATTTATTTACCAATATTTTATCAATAAATATTTATATATAATAGTGAATTATATTTATTATATAATAAAAAATCCTACTAACCTCGCAAAACCACGCGAACACACGCCACACACGTCACATCGCACGATTTACACACGCGAAACTCGCCAAACTCGCCGCAATCTCGATCGCGCCGTCAATCTCGACCGCGCGCCAGCCAATCACGCACGCGGAAAAGCGGCAACACTACGTGCGAGATATTCGACTCCAAACAACAACTTCTCGCGTCTCCATGACTTTTTTTATTATAGACTAGCACACACGCGCGCTACGCGCGCGCTTTCACGTCCAAACTTTTTCCGTTCCATTCACCTTAAAATACTCGTCCTACATCACCATGTTTCTCCGTTAAAATGTATTCCCCTTCTCATCCATTGTACTAATGTTCATTCGCCATCTCTCGTTTCTTTTTTTCTCTCCGCTCACTTCACATATCTGTCTTTCCCATATTTTGTTTTCTTCTTTTTTTTTACTTCTCGCATAAGACTTATTACACTTCGCTTCCTTGGCTTTCATTTTTCTTTTTTTTTCCTTACACTTCACATTCGTTATCCCCTTTGCTTTTACTTCTCCCATTCTTCCTTTTTCTTCACTAATTATCTCTTCTCTTATTTTTTCAATATTTCCACCACCACCTCTAATTTTCTTTATTTTTTATTTTATTTACTGAAAGATAAATCTATCACATACTCGTTCTTTGTTACTAATTTTTCTTATTTTTTCCTTTATTTATCAAAAGATAATAATCTATTACATATTCGTCCTTCGTTTCCATCTTTCTTTTTTCCACCTTACTCTTCACATTCTTTATTCCACTATACCATTTTTTTCTCTCCGTTATTAATTCGTTCCCTTTTCTTCTCTACCGTACTAATATCTAATTTCCCATTCCTCTTTCCTCTCTGCTTACTTCAGGTTTCTATTTCTCCCATATTTAAATAATGTATAAATAATGTATAAAATGTGTGAAATAATGTATCAATTATCAATAATATATTGTCCAGTTCTTTCATACATCAATTAATTATTTCTTTAATAGTATGGTATTGTGGATAATTATCTTCATTCATACTCTCAAGTCAAAAAAATTTTGGAAAGGAACATTTATCATTTATAAGAAACCAATCTCCACATAGCTCATGAATCACATGTTTCATTACATTATTATTTTTAAATATTATGTAAATTTTTATTTTTATTAAAATTAGGAATTTCTGTAGAAATAAATTTATCAACTGTTTGGGGATTTATTAACAGTTTTATTTTAATTTAATCCATAAATGTATATACAGTAATTCACGTTTTTTAAATTCTGTCACATACATAAATGTATACAAGAATTTCATCAAAAAATTGTTGTCTAATAATAGGCATTAAATATAATTTTTTCTATTAAATATACTTGAGCACGTATATCAGGTCTATCTACAAGTTGTCGATTTAGAAGTAAATTTTCTCTATAATTTCGTGCTAATTTGAATTATAATTTAAAGTAAGAAAGATATCTGGTTTTTTATATTTTTAAACAATAGTCATAGTATCTTGATAATGTTGTAATATATATTACCTAACAATCTCACAAATGTTAATAAGTTATAATCAGTATAAAATTACCTTTTTTAAAAAGGTAAAAAAACAGCAAGTACACGCGTAGTGTATTATTACATCCAAAAAATTAAGTGATAATATTATTAATTTTAAATAAATAAAACTCAAGTGTTACATATAACCTTGAAGAAACCGAAGTGGTAATATCTTTATTTAAAAAAAATTAAAGTCTAAGTAGTATATACCAAATAATAGTAGCTTTAATTTTTCATATGTACATATATATGTAGGGGAGACCGGGGCTAAACCGCCATTTTTTTTTTGGTGCCGATTTTTAACAACAAAATAAATAATTTTAGTTAAATGTGGTATACCACTGTAAAGAGTAAACCTTTAGCTACAAAATTTATATAGGAAATTTTTATCTATGTTGCTTTGTTTAACCGGTATAGAGCAAAAACGACAACGGTGGAAAAATTGAAATCTCAAAAATGCCAGGGTTGAACCGCCACCCCCTCGGGGTAAATCAGTTTCAGGTTTGATCGCCCATGAAATATTAGACATCTACACTGGATTCGTGTTCAGCATGCATTACTCTTTATAATCAGTATATGCATTTATAATCACGTACCTCGAGATTTGGAGAGCAAATATTATTATAAATATTACAAAATTTCCACGCGCAGAAAATTTCACTTTTCACCACGAAAATACGTTTGTCCTTGTAAAAATCATAACACGGCAGGTAACCTGCCGAAACTCCGTTGGTCACATGGGTACCATAAGCAGTGTTTACAATGTTAATAGCGAGTTCGCACAATATACTGGTTCCGAGATATTTAATTTGGCGGTTTAACCCCGTTGGCGGTTTAGCCTCGGTCTCCCCTATATATATATATATATATATATATATATATATATATATATTCTATACATATATATATATACTATATATATATACTATATATATATATATATATATATATATATATATATATATATATAGAAAGACCTTTGAATGAGAATATAAAGAAATAATACCACTTAAATTTTATTTCTTAAAAATAAATGTATAACAATTATTCCAACCCATGTAGTAATAGCTTTAACAAAATTATAATATTACAAAAAATCATTTTAATCCTTTGTAACTCCTGGTAACAATACTGTTATAAACCGGCAAAGTGTTTATCAAAATTCTAAATCATGAATTTAATGTTTAATGTTTAATGTTTAATGTTTAATGTGTTTTTTTATTTTTGATAACATGAGTTACAAAGGGTTAATTATAAAGAATTAAAGAGGTAACAATACAAAATTATAATATTACAAAGAATCATTTTAATTATAAAGAATTAAAAAAGTATAAAATAAAAATATTTAATTAAAATAAATAAAATTTTCTTGTAAAAAGACTTGATGCTACTTTTTTACTCCTGTTGCATTCTTCCCTAAAGTATGTTTATTATTTTTTTTATTCAAAAAAACAAAATTTTAGTATTTTATTAATTTTTAAGGTTAAGCAGCGCTGTTTTTTTACAAAAATTTATTTTAATTAAATATTTTCATTTCGTATTGATATATGTTATGCCTTTTATAGTGTTATATATCTTATAAATAATATATCTTATAAATAGTATATACAGGGTAAAATTAAAGATGTTACAAACTATTATTCTATTTCTAAGGAAACAAAAATTTCATATTTTACTTAATGTTAGTTTTAGAAATAATAGTATGTAACACCTTTTAGTTTTACATCCTGTAAGTATATATTTTGCGACATAAAATATAATCACAATCTAGCGTGATTAATGTTTATAAAATAAAAAAATTTATAATTAAAATATTATAGCCATTGATATGTGAATGAATAAATAAAAACGTATTTGATTAAAAATAACTTTACTACATTAATTTCTTATAATTAATGCAAGTAAAAATTATAATACACATTAACGCTACGCTACACGAGCGTAAAATTTGCGTAAAAGTAATTTAACTTTAATAAATTCATTAATGGCGTTAATAAATTTTTTTTCTTATAACAACATTATAGTATAGATTTATATATATATATATATATATATATATATATATATTTATTAAACATACTGGTTTCAGTTGTGTGGAAAATATGATATCTATTGAAAATTTATATTTATATTTCTCTATTTCATTGACTATCTCCATTAATCTTTCCAAATCATGAAATCATTCAGCCCAGTCTAATGCAATTATGTAATGAATATTTTGCATAATATAAGTTCTATTATTGTGTTTTTAGTAGAGTTGTTTATTATCGTTCTACACGTTGCACTATTTATCTTATTATTCATGTCGCTAAGTGCTCATATATTCTAAAACTAAAATATAAAATAAATTAATTTATACTGAAATACGTGTACGATAACTTATTTCGCTATATGTATTTCGCTCGATATAATGATTACGTTTACATAGCAATATATAATCCGATTTAATAACTGCCGTATATTATTCGATTCAAAAATTTTTCTTTTTTTGATAATTTAGATATGAGCTTTTTTGATACTTAAACTACTACTTTTTTAGTATATAAATCAAAAATTAATTTAAATGTTTAGAATATTAAAATAAGTTCATGTTTAAAAAATTGTTATGATAAAAAAAAGAAAAATTTTGGATCAGATAATATACAATAGTTATATTAAACTGGAATATTAGGTGTATAAAAAAGTTCTGGGCTTTAGATTTCATGAAATTAAAACTATTTAAAATTTTAGTTATTCTTCCGCTTTTTTATGGTTTGAAAGTGTTGACATATAGTTTTTCAAAATGCCACGTAGTTTGGCATTTGATGTACATAATCTCAAAAATCGGTGATGTTTACAATGGCAATAACAAAAAAGCATATTCGATTTTCCATCCATCATTTTGCGTTTCATTTGAAGAAAAATGCTGCTAAAGCCACTGAAAAAATTTGTGCTGTATATGGTGAGAATGCTGTAACACATTCTACGTATAAAAGATGGTATCAACGATTTCGCGAAGAAAATTTTAATCTTGGAAACCATCCGCGTACTGGACGCCCTTTCTAATTTGAAACGGACGAACTGCAAGCATTACTCGATTAAAATTGTTAAAGCCGAATAAAATAATCATGGCGGATCGCTACTAACAACAATTGACCAATTTGAGTGATGCATTGGAGGAAAAGAAGCCATTTACTGTTCAAGGAGTGACGCCGTAAAGTAATTTTGCTTCATGACAATGCCCGACCACATACTGCGAAAACACAAGATTATATCTTTGCGTTGAGCTGGGAACTTCTCTCGTAA
Organism: Temnothorax nylanderi; assembly: GCF_030848795.1. Classification (NCBI taxonomy): domain Eukaryota; kingdom Metazoa; phylum Arthropoda; class Insecta; order Hymenoptera; family Formicidae; genus Temnothorax; species Temnothorax nylanderi. The sequence continues at coordinate 56,043 of NW_027249799.1, forward strand.
GTGACAGTATAGCCCAGATATGGCCTCTTCCGACTACCACCTATTCCGGTCCTTGCAGCATCACTTGGCCAATATACACTTTGCAGCAGTTGAAGAGGTCCGAAAATGCATCGATAACTTTATCGCCTCGAAGCCGGTGAGCTTTTATTACCAGAGAATTTATAAGCTGTCCGAAAGATGGTAGAAAATCATCGATAATAACGGAAAATATTTCGATGATTGAACTCTTTCTGTAAGTTTTCAAATAAAAATTAAATTTTATGAAAAAAAGCTCAGAACTTTTTTATATACCTAATATAAGCAGCCGTGTAAACGTCAATATTTACCTGTACACAATAGTGAAATGTGATAACTCTCTCTATAAATGTGCTGTTCATCATTTTCAGATACCAAGATAAGTCGATTTAACAAGCGATAGGATTATGTTAATTTTTTTCTTATACGCCTCGCATAAAGCTTTATCCGATTTTAAAACAGACTTATTATTCATGTTTCTATAAATGTGTAATATATTCTAAAACCGAAATGTAAAATAAAATTTTAATTATTGAAATACACATATAATAACGTATTTCGCTATACACGTATTTTGCTTGATATAATATTTACCTGTATACAATGAGACACGTTGACTCTTTCTGTGTTGTTCAACATTTTCAAATACCAAGGCAAGCTGATTTAACAAACATGACATAATCGGGTCAATTTTTTTCTTATGTACCTCGCATAAAGTCTTATTTGGTTTTAAATCAGGCTTGTTATTCTTGTCTCTGTAAGTGTATAATATATTCTAAAACTGAAATGCAAAATAAATTCTTGATTACTGAAATACAATTATGATAACGTATTTCGCTATATGTATTTCGCTCGATATAATATTTACCTGTACACAATAGTGAAATACGTTAACTGTCTCTATAGATGTGTTATTCATTATTTTCAGATACCAAAACAAGCTAATTCAATAAACATAATAGAATCGTGTCAATTTCTTTCTTATGCGCCTCGCATAAATTTTCATCTGGTTTTGAATTAAGCTTATTATTCTTATTTTTGTAAATGTACAATATATTCTGAAATCAAAATATAAAATAAATTTTTAATTATTGAAATATGTGTATAATAACGTATTTTGCTACATGTATTTCGCTCGATATAATATTTACCTGTACACAATAGTAAGATACGTTGACTTTCTTTGTAAACATGCTGTTTATAATTTCTAAGCACCAAAGCAAGTCAATTTCATGACAGAATCGTAATAAATTTCTTTTTCATGCACCTCGCATAAAGTCTCATCTGGTTTTATGTCAGGCTTATTCTTCTTCTCTTTGTAAGTGTACAATATATTCTGAAACCAAAATGTAAAATAAATTTTTAATTACTGAAATATGGTTATAATAACACATTTCACTACAAGTATTTCATGTGATATAAGATTTACCTGTATACAATATGAGACACGTTAATTCTCTCTATAAATGTGTAAATTTATCATTTCCAGACATCAAAGTACATCGACATTTTTATAACGGATGTAAAATCTTGATTACAAGATGTAATCAAGAAAAGAAGAGATGTTCAAAATAATGCTCTTCCTTAATTATCCAATCCTCAATCCCCAATCCCCCATAATAGAATCTCATAATAGAATCGTGTCGATTTCTTTCTTATGCGCCTCGCATAAAATTTCATCCAGTTTTATGTCAGGCTTATTATTTATGTCTCTATAAGCGTATAATATATTCTGAAATCGAAATATAAAATTAAATTTTAATTACTGAAATACATGTATAATAATATATTTTACTACACGTATTTCGCTCGATATAATATTTACCTGTACACAATAGTGAAACACGTTCTCTCTGTAGATATGCTGTTTATCACTTCCAGACACCAAGGTACACCGACATTTTTATAATAGATGTAAAATCGTGATTACAAGATATGTGATCAAGAAAAAAAGAAATGTTTGAAACAATGCTCTTTCCTAATCATTCAATCTTCAATTCCCAATCCCCAATCCCTGATTGTGTATTTATGTATGTGTGTAATATGTCACTGTGTGTGAGTGTTTACAATAGTGAATTTGAGTTCGTGGGTTTATTAAACCCAAAGAATTATGCGGATTAATTTTCCCTGGTTAATATGTATTAATCGCTATCCTTTTAGAAGAGTATTGATACTTCTACGAAAATTTATCGTGTCCATTGGTCAATTCAATAATTTAAATAATTAATTTGCATTTAATAATTCAAATTAAAACAAATTTTAATGTAAAAATATAAGTCAAAGATAATTTTAATCTAATGATCTAAGTAAGTTAAAGTTAATATTAATTCAATAATTCAAGTCAAAACCAATTTTAATTTAATAATCTAAGTCAAAATCAATTTCTATCAAATCAAGATTATTATTACTTCAATAATTTAGATTAAAACTAATTTCAATATAATTTAAATTAAAATCAATATTAATTAAATTAATTTAAATTACAATTAATTTTAATTTAATAATTTAAGTTGAAGTTAATGTCAATTAAATTAATTCAAATTAAAAATTTTAATACAATAATTAATAATCTAAGTTAAAGTTAACATTGATCTATAAACAATCTAAATTAAAATCAATTTTAATTTATTAATCCAAATTAATGCTATTTTTAATTTAATTAATTAATCCAAGTTAAATTAAATTTTCATCTAATAATCTTAATGAAAGTTAACTTTTACCCAAGTTAAAGTTAATTTCAACCTAAATTAAACAAAGAATAATTCAAGTCAAAGCTGATTTTAATTCAGATTAAGATTAGCTTCAATCCAAGTCAAAATTAATTTTAATTTAAATGAAAGCCAATTTCAATTAAAGTTAAAATCAATTTTAGACAAAATTAATTTCAATTCAGGTTAAAATAAAATCCAAGTAAATTTCAATTTAAATTAGAGCCAATTTCAATCAAAGTCAAAACTAATTTTAATCAAAAAATCAAAGTTAATTTCAATTCTAGTCAGAATTACCTTAAGAGCAAAAAGTTGTCTTTAAGTCGACTTGAAGTTAATTTGTACCGAAACTAACTCGGCAGAGAAGTCAACTTTTTTAAAGACAAAAGTCAACTTTGTTATGACGAAAAGTCGACTTTTAGTTGACTTATGAAAGTCAACTTTCCGTCGACTTTTTGTTGACTTTTCGTTAATTATGCTCTTAGGGCCACTTCGACCAAGCTCTGATTAACTTAATCATTGATTAGTCTATTGGAAATGATTAATCGCATTTGCCAATCTGCTTAAATGCGATTGATCATTTTCAATGAATTAATCAACGATTAAATTAATCAGAGCTTAGTCAAAGTGGTTCTTAGGGTAATTTTAATCCCAGTTAAAACTAATTTCAATTTAATAAATTACAATCAATTTTAATCCAAGTTAAGACTAATTTTAATACAAGTTAAAATATTAACTTAATTTAAATCAAATTCAATTTTAATTCAAACAATCCAATAATAAGTCAGAGTTCAATTTAATAATAAGTTAAATTTTAATTTAACAATCAAAATTAAAGTTAAATTAAATTCAATAATTAAAATCAAAATTATTTTTAATTTAATAACAATCTAAACAAAACTAATTTTACTTTTACTTATCTAAATAAAAGTTAATTTTAATTTAATAATTCAAATTTAAAATCTATTTCAATAAAATCATTTAGATTAAAATCAATTTTAAAAATCAAAATTAATTTCAAACAAAGTTGAAGTTAATTTTAATTCAAATCGGAACCAATTTCAATCAAAGTTAAAATCGATTTATTATTATAAACTTATATTTTTTATATTTTTTATATTTTTTCTTCCTTGTATTATTTTTTTCGGAAATAGCATCTCCTTGTTTATATGTTTTTACTAATAATGAAATATGACATAAGGTATTTTTTTATCATACTAAGAGTACTTATTCAAAAGTTAAAATTTTGTTAAGACTTATTTAATATATATTCCTAGATACAAAAACTATCTTCAAATTTAATCTGAGAAGAAATTAGAAAAGTTATATATACATATATATATAAAGGTTATTAAAAGTTATATTTTATTTCATAATTATTATTTGGATTTTTATTTACTCTACCATTCTTTTGCATTAATTTGTCATATATTATTACTTATTTGTTTTTCATTATGTTTTATCAATCAAGTATTTCTTTATAAACATAATTTTTTACTTCGTTAGATAAATTATCATTATTTAAATAAACTTTTAACGAATCCCAAGAACGAACTCGCGAAAATGCAACATACAATTGTCCATGATTAAAAACATCTTTTCGAAGATCTATTGCAATTTTGTCAAAGGTCTGACCTTGCGATTTATTTATAGTCATAGCAAATGCTAATTTCACCGGAAATTGTCTTCTTTTGAAAGTGAATGGATATACATTTTCGCAATATAAAGTGATACGATTAAGAAAGATAATTTCTCCAGTCTTGTTACCTGTCAAAATTTCGCAACGCAATAAGTTATTATCTAAATCTAAAACTAATAATCTGGTACCATTGCATAAACCTTCATTAATACTAAGATTTCTAATAAGTATGACAACAGTGTATTTTCTCAAACGTAATTCATGCGGTGGGAGACACGTTGGGTTTAAAGAGTTAAGATATTCTGTCAAAATTATTTCATGTATATCTTCATTATCTCCAGTTGTTTCAGGAGTATCTACACTTGTATAAACTCTCTCTGTTGTTTCATCCAACAAACTTACTACTTTTTCGTTTATTTCATCAACATCGACATTTCTTGCAGATAATATAACGTGATTAGCCATAGTTTTATATCGTTTATGTGTTATAATGTCTCCATACATATCTTTTATCATATCAGAGTTAACGTTTGCTACACATTTTTCTGGAATATGAATATTATCCGAGTGATCATTTAAAGATCCGTTACCTAAATTTAATAAAAATTGTGCAAATTCTTTTTCTTGAGGTAAAATTCTCATATTTTGTGTCAATGAAAATATTTTAAATTGTTTCCATAGAGTACTAAATTTTATCGATAAATTTATAATTTCACAACGCGTAGCTCTTTCTTTTATAGGTAATAATTGTCTAAAATCTCCACCAAGAAGAACGATTTTACCACCGAAATATAAATCATTTTGCATTATATCGCGTAATGTTCGATCCATTATTTCTAATACATAACGTGGTGCCATAGGAGCTTCATCTACAACAAAAACATTCACAAGTTTTAAATTTTCAGCTTCTTTAGACTGAACTTTAATGTTCGATGTAGAATCGGCGAAAAGAGGTACAGGTAATCCAAAAACTTTGTGTATTGTTTTTCCATTTGGAAGTAATGTCGCAGCAATACCAGTAAATGCCATGGTACTTACTACTTTTCCTCTGCTTTTAAGTAAATAATACAATGTTGTATAAATAAAAGTTTTACCGGTACCACCTGGACCATCAATATAAAAACAAGTATTATTGTAAGTATTATTGTTATTTATTGTTGCTTCTAAAATAATATCAACAATTTGTTTTTGTTCTACACTTAATTGTTCATATTGTCGTATACCTATCAATGTATCCTCCTCAATCTGTTCTTCATTGTCTATTATTACTTGTTCCTCTGTTTCTTGTTCCATGTCAGGAAAATTAGTAATATTAGATCCTTCTATTTGAAGCAAATTGTCAATATAATTGTAAGCTTTCTTTATTCCCATTATAGGTCCAAATCGTCTTATATAATCTTCGGACATATCTTTTTTAAACTCGTCCCATAACTTTTTCGGATAAACAGGTTGACAATGAATCAAAATTCGTACGAACAAGTTACGAAGTCGTCTTGGCATCATCCAAACTTTTGCTTCATTCATTGCACGATACCATTCTTCATCATCTTCTATGAGTCCTAATGCTAAACATGCGGCACTGAAAGTTTCATGTACTTCGTTATTGACTGTTCTTAATTCTTGAAAACTCGTAGCTCCTCTAACATGTAATAAAAGTATACGTAAATGAAACAATTCTATCTGAGAAGGACTGACGGAATACATACGACCAATACAATTAAAGTATCTTTGACGTTTCTCCCAGCGATTAATGATTCTGCCGTTAATTGTAACTTTTTTAAATACATAATAAGATGGAATATCACTATATAAATATTGTTTTGCTTCCTCATCTCGAGAATTTAACTCAAAATAATCTAACAACATTGTTACTCGTTCCACGGCAGATCTTATCGCATCATTATTAATGTTTTCATCGATTATTACATTATGTTCGTTTGGTAAATGAACCGGTAAACGAAATATAGCGTGACTTTTTTCTTGCAAAGATTTGCTTAAAATACGCCAACATGCTTCCACGGGCCCAACATAACGAGCTTCGATAAAATTTTGAATTTCGTCATGAGTTATTGTTTTATCTATATTTTCTCCAATAATTACGGATGCAGCGTCATGACCTTTATAAATATATTTATACAAATATTTTACAGATCGTATACTTGTAACTATTTCAACATTAATATGGCTATTAAATAAAAGTAAGAGCATTGGATTAAATGGAACAACGTATCGATTATCAACAACATACCGCCCAGGTCTTTCATATAGCAATCCATTATTTCTTCGACGATATTGCGGATAACCATCTTCATCCATAGTCGTCTCAAGTTGAAATGGTTTTGGAAAGTGTTTCGAACATTTATCATTTATCAGACACCAATCTCCACATGGCCCATGAATCATATGTTTCATAACAATATTGTGCAAACTTTCATTTTCATTAGGATTAGGAATTTCCGCAGAGATAAATCTATCAACTGTTTCAGGATTTAATATTTTACAGTTGTGTTTTAATGTAATCAACAAATGTATGTCTGGTAATCCACGTTTTTGAAATTCTATTACGTAAACATATGCCAGAACTTCACCAAAAAATTTTTGTCTAACGATAACGTCAATCAAATAATCTTTCTTTATATTAAATACACGAGCACATATATCTGGCCTATCTGCAGGTTGTTGACCCGGAAGTAAATTCTCTTTAATTTCGCGCCAATTTGGATTACATGTCATAGTAATAAAGATATCTGGTTTTCCATACTTTCGAACAATAGCCATCGCATCTTGATAATGTTGCAACATATTACGAGGTGAACCTACAAATGTTGATGGAAGTATAATCATTTTTCCAATGTGAGCGTCGCTATTATTGGCAGCGTTTGCTAAATAATCAATTAATCCTTGATATGTCTCAGCTCGTAATTGTTTTTGATTCTGTTTACAATAATTAATTCGGTCCTTCTCAATTTTAACATAACTATCTACAAGCCACTGCTGAAATAATCGTCTTCCCATGACAAAAATATTAAAATTATTACGTATAGCTATTCGATATTTTATGTATGCAGCTCTACTTATTCGTTTATTACTAACTCTGCGTTGTAAATTACCATGCCAACCTTGATTACCGTACGGATAGTACAATGGGTAAATCCATGGTTCTACATTTGGATCCATTGTACTGACTTGTTGTAATGTCTTGTTACATTTATTATAAATTGTCACGTAAGTTTCCGGAATTTCACCATCTGCCGTAGTAGAAAAAACAGCTGCAACTTCATTTACCTTTTGAACATTGTACCGACCACGATCAATGCCTTTTTTTGTTAAAAATCCTAATTGTAAATCAGGTATACTGTTATTTTCAGTCATTTGCATTTGAATTTCTTCGTGTATCATTCGATAAGATTTTGCAAAAATGTTATTCGTACGCATTACATTATCTATTGAACGTAAAATTTCTTCATCGAGATTCGAGTTTCGATGTAATCGACACTCTGTCGCTTCATTGTTATCAATGATGAAAAGTTGACCATAACTTGGTATTTCATTTGGTGTGGGATATAATGCGGTATTGATTTGATAATAAATTTGTCCTTGAATTTTAAAACAATACGGTCCACGTCTTTGTGCGCTCAAGTCTGACAAATTTGCATTAAAAGATGCGAATGAAAAAATGTTATTATATCCTCGAATACGATTGTAAAAATGTTTTGATTTTGGATGATTTCCAATAAACAATTCATACAGTTCATGTGGAGGTTGGGGTAAAGGATTTAACTCAACAGATCCATGACTACAGCAATCATTAAACGAATTACCTTTATTAGCTACTTTTTCCGAATTAAAATGTTTTGCACCGCAATGTTTACAACATACATTCATTTCTCCTATGTAATGTTCTATAATATTTTCTAATTGAATAATGTGAGATGTATTAACATCCGTGTATCCTTTTCTTAAAGCTCGTGTTCTTTCCATGTACTTTGTTTTTCTATTTCTATCAATTACATTAGAAAGAATTGATTTTGAATCTATTATTTTATTATTTGTTACATTACATTGTGATGACACTTCATGTGAAATAATTAAATCTTCGAATGTGTTATCATTTAAATTTATTAATCTATTTGATGTGCTAGGTATTGAAGAAATAATATTATTACTTAGTAAAGTTTCCTCAGTTATGTTATGAGTATTCTGAGATATTTCAATATCATTATCAACATTAAAACATTTTATACTATCATTTGTCACAATAACTTTATTACTATTTTCTATTGTAGAAAAATTAGTAATAGTTGATGTATTAATTGCTTGTGATATGGTGTGTGTAAAAGGTATTTCATTTATTTCATGTACTACATTTTCAAATGAATTAGAAGAAATTTGAGAATCTATTACTATTTTTGAAAAACTCGTAGAAGCTTGGTTTATATTTGGATAAATTTGACTAATATTTGATGAAGATAGGCAATCTTTCTTACTTATTAATCGTTTTGCTTCTCGTCTTTTAGCCTGAGATTTTGCTCTTTTTTCTCGTTTATTACGTTGAAATTCTTCTTCTTCTTCAACTGTTCGAACCACTTTTCTGCGAGGCATAGTTAATTATTATTTAAATAATTTTAATTTAGTTATGTAAAAACAGTTTTAATATATATTTAAACGTTCAAAATTAATATTAATTTTGTTATAAAATTAATTTAATTTAGTAAAACTCAATGTCAAAGTAATAATTTAAATTAGTCAATTTCAATTCAACAATATAAATCAATGTTAACTCAAAAATATTTCAAGTCAAAACCAATTTCAATTAAATGGTTCAAGTTAAAGCTAATTTTTTAATTAAATAATTCAAGTCAAAGCCAATTTTAATCCAAGTCAAAGCCAATTTCAATCCAAGTCAAAGCCAATTTCAATCCAAGTCAATGCCAATTTCAATCCAAGTCAAAGCCAATTTCAATCAAAGTCAAAGCCAATTTTAATTCAAGTCAATGCTAATTTCAATCCAAGTCAAAGCCAATTTCAATCCAAGTCAAAGCCAATTTCAATCCAAATCAATGTCAATTTCAATCCAAATCAAAGCCAATTTCAATCCAAATCAAAGCCAATTTCAATCCAAGTCAAAGTCAATTTCAATCCAAATCAAAGCCAATTTTAATTCAAATTAAAACCAATTTTAGTCCAAGTCAAAGCCAATTTTTGAATCAAGTCAAAATCAATGTTATTTTTATTTTATTTTTATTTTTATTATATAAATTAAGGTAATACAAGTATATATAAATAATTTGAAAATATATCCCCCTTCAAATTGGGAGATATTTTTTAAGAGGAGAACAGTTGCACCTTCACTACAAATATCAGCGGATGGAACTGAAAAATAAAAAAAAACAAATATATTAATAAACCTTCTATGAAATAGACAAAACTTTCTATAAAATATATTGCATTCTTACTTTTTAACCCTTTTATTAAAAAGATAAAATTAAAATTATAAAAATCTGCGACTTACAAGGAGATATCACTATTGACTCTTTATCGATTTTAATCTCTTTTTGCTTCTTTATTGAAGAAGCTTTGTTTTCGTAAACCTCATATATGAACTTTTAATCACGTATAAAGCTGAGTCTAATTAACCAATTCTTAAAGAATTATATATAAAATAAGGATAGAAAAGACCGAAAAAAAATTTTTTTAATTTTCGATGTCAATGTGTTCAGAATATTCTGAAACGTTAAAAAATCGCATTTTTTTTATGTATGATGTGTGTGTGTGTGTGTGTGTATGTGTGTCTATGTGTCTATGTGTAGATTCCCTTTATTCGTATATAAAACTGAGTTTAATTAATCAAATTTTAAAGAATTATATATGAAATAGGAGTAGAAAAAACTGAAAAATATAATAAAATTATAAATAACTCGATATCTCAAAAGCGAAAATTAGAGCTACTATAGATATTTCCCAAAAAATTCAAAATTTTATTTAAAAAATAAATCCCTTTACCGATTTTCGCTCAATTAAATACCAACTTTCCTTTAATGATAGGGGAGATCGGGGCAAACTTGACACGATTTTTTCAAAGACAATTTTCAACAATTAATTAAAATTTTCATACAAATTCAATGGTACACATTTAAAGAGTGTTTCTTCAGGTACAAAATTGCTTAAAGAAGTTTTGCTGTACGTAGCTTAGTTTTGCTCCCAGGAAAGGAAAAGTGATACAGAGACAAATTTTCAAATTGAAAAATTTCGGGGCAAACACAACACTGACTGATCGACACAATTTGATCTAAAACTCATTTTTTTGTCTAAAACTAAAAATATATTGTTTATCGTGTATTTGGAAAGTACAAAAATTCTGAATTAAGTAAAACAATTATTGGAAATAATGAAAACAAAATTTGTTAAACTTTCAATTATTTTTATCTAAATTTGTTTAAAAAATTAATTTACGCAAATAAATTCGCGATCGGACATGCACATACATTTATCATGAGCTATATGGCTATATAATAAGTATCGTTTGTTATTAGGAGCTAATGAAATGGCATGGTGTCGACTTTGCCTTGAACTTCATTTTTCACTTTTTTTTCACTGCAAAAACATGAAAATTTTGATAATACACAAAAATTATTATCGGATTCGTATAGAACATCAAATTTCCCCTTAAAATCATTTACATATAGGTTCGCAAAAGTAAAACTCAATGAAAGAAATTTTCGAGAGATCAAAAAAATTACTTTTTACCATTAAAAACGCTTATGTCGTGCTAAAAATTACATAATAACTTAGAATGTCACCAAATTCCGTTGATAATACTGCACATAAAGACGCATTTACAGTAGGAAAGGCAAGTTTCTACAATAGATTTAAATAAATTGACAAAAAACCTAGTGGCAAGTTTGCTCCGGTGTCGAGTTTGTCCCGATCTCCCTTACTCTACATTAAAAAAAAATTAAGCCCGATATCTCAAAAATTACGAAAGTTAGTGCTATCACAACATTTCTAACATTATCACGCACGCACGTAATACACACACGTGCACACGCACATACTTTTAAAACATTGAAACCTCTATTTTTCATTGCATATTTTTATAGCTTACTTCGAGAGCTTTTCAAAACACTATAAAAAAGTATTTTTTTATTAAGTACTTTTTAAATTATGAGTGTATATATACATATATATACATATACACATACCTACATACATACATACAAATGTATACAGATATTTTGTTAAAATATGTTTTTTTTTTAGATGTTTTAGAATATTCTGAACACGTTGTTCATGAAAACTCAAAATTAAATTTTTAATCCCACAACAAAGCTTCTTCTATGAAAAATCAAATAAATATTTTTTAATATTCAAATGGCTCCGTGAATTTAAAATTCAGTATAAAGAATCCTGGCTGAGGTAATATTTTTCGTAATAATTTCTTTACAGTTTTTAGATACTTAGTATCATAAAATAAATCAACAATTTAATTGGGGAAGAAAGGATTTCACTACTTTAATCAGAATTGTATTCAAGTCTGACAATTTGTCGTTGTGCAGTTGAAACTATGGTTGAAATAATATTTTTCTATTAAAAATAATAAAACACAAAGATCCTGTTATGGCTAAGAAAAGCCATAACAGGATCTTCGTGTTTTATTTAAATATCCAAATATGTTTTATTTAAGTATCCAAATAAAAAATATTTATAATTCAGTATAAAGAATAGAGTAAGGAAACTCTATTCTTTATACTAAATTATAAATATTTTTTATGTGGAACATTCTTAAAATTAAATGTAAATTTTTCAAGATAATTGGTATTAATACAAAACTGATAATATATATATATATATATTATCAGTTTTGTATTAATACCAATTATCTTGAAAAATTTACATTTAATTTTAAGAATGTTCCAATTGTATATATACAGGGTGATCCGAAACTATCGTTTGTCCTTAAAATGTCGTATTCCTGACTTAATTTTGAGACGATTTTTCCTTTACCAAAACTTTATCCGAAGCTTAGTTTTTGAGTTATTACGAGAAATATTCAGCGAATTACGGAACGAGTACGGAAGGTAGGCAGGGGCGGCGCGACTCACCGTCCGACGCGGGTGATTATGTGGGGTGCTCGCTGCGATCAGTGATCGGTGCTTGCTACACGCGATGGATGTACACACGATACGCGTACACACACACACACACACACACACACACACACACACTCACACACACACAATTACTCACTCATTCATTCTTACCTTGCAGAGATTCGATGTCTTCATACTGCTGATGAATATTTGCTTCATGACCGTTGATGTCAATGAGACGTTCCCATGACACGCCGAGTAATTCTCAGTCATCGAACGATTAATCGGTAATAATTAACAGCGATAAACCGGTAGATTTGCTTATTAATCTTATCGGTCAAGTGCGTGAGTAAATCCGTGAACGTGTCGATACGTGATACAATTTGTCAAAGAAAAAACTTCTCGCGTATTAGAAGTTTATTCTTTGACAAATTGTATCACGTATCGACACGTTCACGGATTGACTCACGCACTTGACCGATAAGATTAATAAACAAATCTACCGGTTTATCACTGTTAATTACTACCAAATAATCGTTCGATGACTGAGAATTACTCGAAGAAAGAAACACATTACGCACAATCACATCACAGTAAAAGGAAAACTTCTACTTGATTACATCACAGTAATTAAGTAGAAGTTATCCTTTTTTTATTAATTGTCACGTAATCAACACTTTTACGAATTTACTCGCGCACTCGATCATAAACAATTACGGTTAATGCAATTAATTACTACCGATTAATTAATTATTACTTTAAGAAAGATCACTTTAAGAAAAATCACTTTAAGAAAGAAACGCGTTAAATACTTGACTGCACAGCGCACGTTAACACGATGCTCGATGCGGAGCACTTCTCGACGACGACAACAAACAGTCAACAGGTTATGTTGGTACTAGCGCTGCCGAACGTAAACATGTGACATTATGGAGGATTCACACTGCGTTCGATTGCGTCTCCATCACGCGTGATTGGCACGAGACACATGTCTTGTGATTAGCTGAAACCTCCGCGGTACTTACGAAAACGTGTAGTATTACTGCGAACACAAGATGTTCCACGTAGAAATGTGTTGGTCGCTCTGAAAAGAGCGAATTTATCTTTGGTCGCTCTGAGAAGAGCGGATTGGTTTGAAATTGAAAAAATTTTATAACAGGTGCTCAAAATGACCACCATCCATTCTAACGCAAGCTCTCATGCGTTTTAATAAATTTCTTTCGACGTTCTCCATCATTTCTTCGTCGATGGCCCAAATAGCATGTCGCAATCTTGTATCTAAGGGCCTAAGCAGAATGGCTGTCTTATAACCTTAAGGCAGTGTTTTATGCCTTAAGTCTTTGTCTTATGTAACGCACAATACTGTATTAATGTTTCCTGTCTTGTGTAGTATACGCGACGTTTTAAGGAATAAACGTAAAACGTGTGTATATGTATAAACACAAATAACAATTATATTATACAATTAATAATGAATATTTGTAAATAGTTATGACATAATACATTTTAAACTTATAAATATGTAATAATAATATTTCATATTCGAAATATATTTCAATAACTGTGAATATAACCTAACTTCTTTGTTCAAAGAAATTTATCTAATGTACTTATAAATAAAATGTTCTACTAAATTAAATATTATTTGATTTAATAGTATTATATATGTTTAAAAATCTTGTTAATTATTAAATTTGTATAATATTTAATTTAATTTATTTTACAGAAAACAATTTTAATTTCAGGTATATTAAAATAATGCATAGAAATAAGCAATTTTTATTGCTTGTTTTACATTGGATGCTTTTGTATAAATTATTAAAACGAAAAAAAAAACAAATTAGATGGTATAAAAGAAGATGGTACGTGCGACCAATAAACCAACTGAGATACAAATACGGAGCTTATGAGACACTTACCAAGATTTAAAAATGATGAAAATTTATTTTTTCGTTATACGAGAATGAATTTATGTTTATTTAACAAATTACTTCAATTAACTGAACCTTATTTAACAAAAAATAGCTATCGAGCATTTCCTGCAGAACAGAGATTGATAATAGTATTAAGGTAATTATAAGTAATTCTTTTATTATTTTTTCGAAATAATTATATTTTGTAGAATAACAATAAAAAAAGAAATTTTATTAAAGTAACAAAGACAGATTCTGTGATAGACTAAAACAAGTATTCTAGACTAAATATAAATGTTGAATAATATTAAATAGTATTAATAATATTTTATTTTTGTCAGATATACAAAATTGCCTAAAATAATTATTACTCGAAACATGCTTTAATAGAGAATGAGAGAGAGAGAAATGGAAAATTAATAATCTTTTTATAATAAATATATTAATAACGTAGATATTTTAATGAAAATGTATTTCAGATATCTTGCCACTGGAGATCTTCCTTTGTCTATCGCTCTATCATTTCGAATTGGTGAATCAACAGTGCGTATGTTAATTAAAGAAGTATGTCAGATATTAATAAATGTATTACAACCACTGTATCTATCACAACCAAGTGAAGAAGAATGGAAGTCGTATGCTGAAGGATTTGGAAGAGATGGAATGTGCCAAATTGTGTAGGGGCAGTAGACGGAAAACACATTACCTTGCAATGTCCCCTAATTCGGGAAGTCTTTTTTATAATTACAAAAAATATTATAGTATTGTTTGATGGCAGTGGCAAACCATGTATATAGATTACGTTAGTTGATGTTGGTGCATACGGTGGTAACAGCGATGGCGGAATTTTTAACGATTCATTAATTGGAGAAATTTGAAAAATGAAAATTTAAATCTACCAAAGGGAACGTTCAAATTACCTGGAAGTCAGATCTGTACACCAACTTTTTTATTGGCAGACGATGCTTTTGCATTAAATACGAGAATTATGAAGCCATATACCGGAAGAAACTTAAATGAAGAACAAAAATATGCAATTATAGATTTTCTCGGGCTAGGCGAACAGTCGAAAGCGCCTTTGGAATATTTTCCAATAGATGGAGAATATTTCGACAATCCATTTGTATGCTGCCAAAATCAGCCGATTTGATAACAACAGCATCGCTCTGCTTACATAATTTTGTAATGGTTGAAGAAGAACGCTGTAAACTAAAGTTATACAGCACAACTGAATTTCTTGAAAACGATACAAATAATCAGGTAAAATAAACATTTAAATATTTTTATTCTGCAGATAATATATATATATATATATATATATATATATATATATAACTTATTTTGTGTTTAAACTTTTGATAAATTAAAAAAATTTTAATATTAATAATTAATATAATAAAATAATTAAATAAATGCAGATACATTATGTGTATATAATATTGTTATTAAAATATTAATTACTGTATATTTTTTAAATTTAATTAACCATGCTATTTTTATTTATAAAGGAAATGCAGTGGTTGTCTTCATCGGAAACCTATGTTATAATGAAACCGTATCTTCTGCTTCGAAACAAAGAGACACTTTGTGTAAATATTTCATATCACCTGAAGGAGAAGTACCGTGGCAATACGATTACGTGCGAAGGGGTACATATGGTGAAAATATTTAATAATATTATAAAATAATGGTTTCTATACACATACATTTAATTTTCGGTTATTTATTTAATCTTATTCTTTCTAATAAAATGTTAGTATGAAAAAAGAATGTGTTCAAGAATTATATAGTTTGATATTTTTTAGTAGCTTTTTGACAACATAATTTCTAAACTGAACTCTACTTAAGTAAAAAAATGAATAAGATAAAGTTTTAGAATCTTTATATATATATATAGTTCTTGTGTTATATAATTAGAGTTTGACAATAATGCCGTACCGATTTTGCATATTGTTATATGTAAAGTTTATATACCGATTATCTCCTTACTGCTAGATCAATTAATATTAATTTCTACAACCTAATTAACTTTATTTACTGAAAGTTTATACATTGCAGCAATTAAGAAAAGTTTTCTTAATAGTGAAATGTCATTACAAGCAAAATATTAATGCGCATAGTATTACCTATATTTATTAATTACTTTTTTATTTATTAATGAAAGTCATTTATATATTTTGTTTTTATTGTATTTGTCTTTAGTCATACGGCATAATGTTTTAACTATAATGTTACAATTTTTTGTAAGTTGATGTGTATCTAGTAATAAAGATCTATGTAAATAAAAACAAATACCACAAATCGAATTTTTTATATAATAATTATATAATTAGCAAGATATACATTACAAATGTATACAAATGAAGCAATTAAATAATAAACATAGTTAATAAGGAAAGTGCTTTAGAACTATTAATGCACATACAAATTAATAAGTAAATAACAATAAAATCATAATGTCTTACTTTTAGAAAAACAAAATAGTACATATATTAAAAACATTATTTTTCTTAAATTACCTTTTAAAATCTTATGTTATATGTAACAGTTTTAATAATATTACATATATAGTATAGTATAGTGAAGATCACATATCAGATCATCTATCACATATCTATCATCTATCTAAGATCACCTATCACATAGATAAAAAATGTTAAACAAAAATATTGTTTTGCGTATTAAATAATAAAATTATGTTAGATTTAAAAAACAATGTGACTGAAAATATTATTTTAAACTTAAAATCTTACTTAAAAGAAACAGTCTTTTTTATAATATCACATATAGTAATGTATCACATATTGTAATAAAAAATACTGTACTAATAAAAAATAAAAATAATGTATGAAAAAAATAAAAATCATTAAAGCAAAAAATATTAATTCTTTATAGTGGAGAAAATAAAGCATCTGTTATCATTTTCTTTCTTATATTTTCTCAGATTGTGGAAGATTTGTCAAGTGAGCAACAATAAATTGTGTAAATGCTTCGTCTTCATTATTGTTTTCACGTTTGTTATCTAAAACATTGATGATTTTCTGGCTAACCGATGTAAACATATTGTCTAATTCCTTTGTTTCATCGACTTTACTTTTTTTAGATTTAGGTTTTGTATGTAATACGTCTGATTGTGAATCTTTGTCAATGTTGCGTTTATGTGTTACGTGTGCTTCAAGAGTATCTTCTAAAATATTTTCTTTATTATTTTCACCATTAAAATTATTATCTTCTGTTTCGTGCATAGAATGACTTGATTTTCCTTTGGTATCAAATACTTCATTTGAACTAGATTGTGGAATTTCTGTTGATAGTTCTAAAGATAATGTAGATGTTGAAGCTTTATTTGCTTTTATATTACTGCATGTTCTGAAAATATAAGAATATATAAGTATATATACATATTATACTATTAAAATGCGGATTTTCAAGCAATTATCATTATAAACCTTCGTCTCTTGATATAATTGTCAAGAAAAGATAATTGAGTATAAAATGCAAAAGGTTTATGAGTTGAAGCACCACTTCCACTCTTATATTGACTATCTATTATTCGTTTCTCACGATTATATTGATTTCTTAGAGATGTGCATCTAGTTTGACAATAATCAGGTGTATATAAGTTGCCTGTAAAAATGTTGAGATTTTATCATTATAATTAGCATAATATATATTAGCAATAAGACATAATAAGAAATATTAATTAAAAATATTTGATATTTACCATAATTTTTATTTTGCATTATTTTAGAAATTTCTTTCCAAGCATTATCTTTAATTATTATATTTTTAAAATCTTTGTGTCCTTTATTGTACAGAAATGGCCGTTCTCTATATAATTCAATTAGAAAAGCATCACCGTCTTTTTCTTCTATAGAAATATTATTTTCATTTTTATTTGACACTTCATTGTCTGTACAATATGTATTATTAGATTCACAATAGTGATGATCTTCCATTTTTACTAAAAGGAATTAATAAAAGGATATAGATAACATTAGATAATATACGTACATACATATAGATTTTGTTAAATATTATACAAATTTAATAATTAACAAGATTTTTAAACATATATAATACTATTAAATCAAATAATATTTAATTTAGTAGAACATTTTATTTATAAGTACATTAGATAAATTTCTTTGAACAAAGAAATTAGGTTATATTCACAGTTATTGAAATATATTTCAAATATGAAATATTATTATTACATATTTATAAGTTTAAAATGTATTATGTCATAACTATTTACAAAATATTCATTATTAATTGTATAATATAATTGTTATTTGTGTTTTATACATATACACACGTTTT